>NW_006960315.1:3423-11036 GCF_000164805.1 Carlito syrichta
ATTTGGGAGCTCGAAGCTCTGTTTCTTGTTTGTTGCATAGCAGACAATCAGGGAATTTTTTGGATTGACAACGCATACAACAATGATTCTTTATTCGTACTTCGTTGGAGGTCGTGTAGTGTCCTGTATGTGAGGACTCTCTTTCCCAAGATTCCTGGTTTGAAACCCTGATTTTTGTTTAGTCCTTAGTAAGAAGCCATGCAGATTTTTTGATGGAGGAACCGTGGAAACCATATTTCTTATTTTTTCTTAGCAAGAGGCCATGTAGTTTCCCGTGTATGAGGATTGCTATTACACATATTAAGGCCTCAAATCCCTGATACTTCTTCAGCCGTCAGCAAGATGCCGTGTAGATTTTCAGGATGGAGGACTCGTATACCCCAGATTCCTTATTTTTAGCAAAGGCCGTGCAGTTGCCTTTATATGAGCACTCTTGTTCACAAATACTGGCATCAAAAGTTTGATTCTTGTATAGATCTTAGGAAGACGCTGTGTACTTTTTTGGGGATTGAGAAAATATGTCACTCACATTCCTTATTCTTAGGAAAAGTCAGTGCAGTTGCCTGTATATGAGGATTTCATTTCCCTAGTTTATGCTTCAAGAACCCAAATTCGTGGTTTGCTCTTAGCAAGACACCCTGAAGATTTTATTGGGATGGAGGACACATGTCAACCAGATTCGTTATACTCCTTTAGCAATAGACGGTACAGTTTCCTGTATATGAGGACTCCCATTATCCAGATTCCTACTCCCAAAACCTGAATGGTGCTTATCTCTTAGGAAGACGCTCTGTAGGTTTTTGTCATGGAGGACTCGTGTAAGCAACATTCCTTATTCTTCCGTAGCAACAGGTCACGTGGTGTTCTGTGTATGAGGACGCCCATTACTGAAATTCCTGCTTCATTCTCAGTGAGAAGCCAAGATATTTCGTGGTGACCTACAATTCCAGTTGCTTGGATATCATGAGAAAGACTCCCATAACGTTCTTCAGGAATTGGAACCCAAGATTCCTGTCCCTTTTCAAAAGACACACCTAAATGCGGCGACATTGATGCCCAAATGGCTGATTAAACCTCATCAAGGGACCTTGTATTTTTAGGCGATTGAGAACTCCAAGACCGGATTCCCTTTCCGTTCTCAGCAAGATGCCCTGATTTTCCTGTCCATGTGGATTCCAAAACTCTGTATATAAAAATGCAGATGCCGAATTATTTCCTAGGGACGTGGATTCCATGAATCCTGGTTATATTTTAATAATTCGTACTAAAATGTGGCAACTGCAAAACCTTCGGCCCCTCTACAAATAAAGTACAAACATAAAATTAAGGATTTCCAAGTTCATGTTAAGACCAAAGTTACATCCAAATACAGCAAGATGATACTTTTTTCCGGGATTGGACTTAATTCTTCCAAGGAACCTAAGGGACTTCTACTCCCAGATACCCGATTACAACTATCAAGAGGACCAGAATGTTGCTGGAGTCCTGAAATGACTGATTCATAATACCCACAAGCCAAATATCTCTGAAACATGAGACGAGCTCGAAGCCTTGATTCTTGTTTATACTGCAGCAAGACACCCTGAGAATTTTTCGGATTGTGGACTAGTTTATCACAGATTCCTTATTCTTCCGTAGTGAGGGGCCGTGTAATGTCCTGTATATGAGGACTCCCTTTCACCAGAATCCTGTTTGGAAACCCTGATAATTGTTTTGCCATTAGCAAGATGTCAAGTAGATAATCTGTCAGAGGAACCATGTAAAACAGGTTTCGTATTTCTCCTTAGCTAGAGATTGTGCAGATACTGTATGAGGTCTGCTGTTCCCTTTGTTCCAGCTTATAAACCCTGATTCTTGTTTAGCCCTCAGTAGATGCCCTGTTGATTTTAAGAATTGAGGACTGCTATAACCCGATTCTTTTTCTTTTGGAAAGGGGCTGTGTATTTTCCTGTATAACAGAACGCTCATTACATACAACCTGCTGTGAAAATCTGATTCCTTTTTAACACTTTCCAAGATGCTCTGTAGATTTTTGGGTTTGAAGACTCGGGTAACCAAGGTTCCTTATTCTTTCTTAGCAAAAGGTCATGTAGTTGCCTGTAAATAAGGACTCCATTTCCCATATTCATACTCGAAAACACGATGATTCAAGTTTAGCACATAGCAAGACGAACTGAAGATTTTTACGATTGAGGACATGAGCAACGCAGATTCCTTATTCTTACTTAGCAATAGGCAGTGAAGTTTCCTGTATGTGAGGACTCCCATGACCCAGATTCCTACTTCAGAAACCTGATTCATGGTTACCTCTTAGGAAGACGGCCTGTAATTTTGGGATTGAAGACTAATATAAGGAAGATTCCTTATACTTCCTTAGCAATATGACGTGTAGTTTCCTGTATATGACGACCTCCATTTCCCAGCTTCCTCCTTCACTCTGCAGTATGCCGAGACAGTTCCTGGTGACCGAGAATTCCAGTTTTTTTAATATCAAGAGAAAGACATCCATAATGATCTTGGGGAACTGGAATCCAAGATTCCTGTTTCCCCTTCAGAAGACCTCCCCAAAATGTGTAATATTCCAAACCAAAAACCCCAATTTCTACCTGCCCACCAACAGGAATTTTCTGTACTTTGAGGCCATATGAATTGATGAATTTTATAACAATATATCTTTTGATACTGGGGAATATGATTATGTTCGTAGATGGTCCCAGGAAACAAAAGGCATTCTAGGGCCAAATCCTTGATTACAACTAACAAGAGGACTAGACAGATCCTGAGGATCTGTAATGACTGATTTACCATATACACGGAGCAAGTAGCTCTGAAAATGTAGGGACTCAGAAGCCCAGATTGCTGATTAAACCTTATCAAGGGGCACTGTAGATTCCGGAAAATGAAAACACCTAGAACCGGATTTCCTTTTACCTCGCAGTAAGATGCCCTGATTTTTCCTGTCAATTTGGATCCCAAATTCAGTATATCAAAAGACAGATGCCCAGAAGTTTCCTAGGTTCGTGGATTCCATGATTCCTGGTTACCATTAAAAGTACGTAGTAACCATTTGGCAAGTTCAAAACACTTGTCCCGTCTCAAAACACAAAGAGACACGGAAGGGGAAGGCTTACAAGATAAATCTTAAGGCCAGAGTTACATCCAAATATGGCAAGAACATTCTTTTTGTCCTGGAGTCTGGCGTCAGTTGTTCTGAGGATCCTAACGGACTTGGAGTGCCTAATACCATTTACAACTTTTAAGAGGGCCAGAATGTTGCTGGAGTCCTGAAATGACCGAATCATAATGTCTGAATGCTATATTGCTCTGAAACATTTGGGGAGCTCGAAGATCTCTTTCTTGTTTGTCCCATAGCAGACAACCTGGAAATTTGATGGATTTAGGGCACGTACAAAAATGTTTCTTTATTCATACTTAGTTGGAGGCCATGTAGTGTCCTGTATGTGAGGCCTCTCTTTCCCTTGATTCCTGTTTCTAAACCCTGATTATTGTTTAGCCCTTAGTAAGAAGTCATGTAGATTTTTTGATAGAGTAACCGTGGAAAACAGATTTCTTCCCTTTTATTAGCAAGAGACCATGTAGTTTCCAGTATATAAGGATTGCTTTAACCCACATTCATGCCTCGAATTCCTGATTCTTCTTTAGCAGTCAGAAAGATGCCCTGTATATTTTCATGACTGGGGACTTGTATAACCCAGATTCCTTACTTTTGCAACAGCCGTGCAGTTACCTGTATATGAGTACTCCTGTTCACAGATACATGCGTCGAAAGCTTGATTCTTGTTTAGATCTTAGGAAGACGCTGGATACTTTTTTGGAGATTGAGAAAGCATGTCACCCACATTCCTTATTCCTTCTTAGGAAACGCCAGTGCATTTGCCTGTATATGAGGATTTCATTTCCCAAGTTTATGCTTCAAAAACCCAAATTCGTGTTTAGCCCTAAGCAAGAAAGCCCAAGTTTTAATGGGATGGAGGTCACGTGTAAACCATATTCCTTATTCTCCTTTAGCAATAGACAGTGCAGTTTCCTGTATATGAAAACTGCCATTATCCAGATTCCTACTCCCAAAACCTGAATGGTGGTTATCTCTTAGCAAGACGGTCTGTAGGTTTTTGGGATGGAGGCCTCGTGTAACCAAGATTCCTTATTCTTCCGTAGCAACAGGTCGTGTAGTGTTCTGTGTATTAGGACTCCCATTCCTGCTTCATTCTCAGCAAGATGCCAAGATATTTCCTGGTGACCTAGAATTCCAGTTGCTTGGATATCAAGAGAAAGACTCCCATAAAGTTCTTGGGGAATTGGAACCCAAGATTCCTGGTCCCTTTTCAAAAGACACACAAAAAAGTGGCGACATAGAAGTCCAGATTTCTGATTAAACCTTATCAGGAGACTTTGTAGATTTTGGAGATTTAGAATTCCAAGAACCGGATTCCCTTTCTGTTCTTAGCAAGATGCGCTGAATTTCCCTGTCCATGTGGATTCCAAAACTCTGTGTACAAAAATGCAGATGCCCAGATGTTTCCTAGGGACGTGGAATCTATGGATCCTGGTTACATTTTAATAATACGTACTACATATTTGGCAACTGCAAAATCCTCGGTCCCTCTAAAAATAAAGTACAAACGGAAATTTAAGTATTACCAAGTTCATGTTAACAGCAAACTTACATCCAAATACGGCAAGATGATATTTTTTCCGGGAAACTGCCCTTAATTGTCCCGAGGAACCTATGGGACTTGTAGTACCAGATACCCGGATACAACTCTCAAGAGGCCCAGAATGTTGCTGGATTCCTGAAATGACTGATTCATAATACCAACAAGCCAAATATCTCTGAAACATGAGACGAGCTCGAAGCCTTGATTCATGTGTATTCTGCAGCAATACACCATGAGAATTTTTTGGATTGTGGACTAGTGTATCACAGATTCTTTACTCTTCTTTGAGGGGCCGTGTAATGTCCTGTATATGAGGATTCCCGTTCCCCAGAGTCCTGTTTGGAAACACAGATGCTTGTTTTGCCATTAGCAAGATATCATGTGTATATTTTGATGGAGGAACCGTGTAAAAAATGCTTCTCAGTTCTCCTTAGCTAGAGGTCATGTACATTCTGCATATGAGGACTGCTATTACGTATGTTCCAGCTTCTAATCCCTGATTTTGTTTGGCCCACAGCAGATGGCCTGTTGATTTCAAGGACTGAGGACTGCTATAACCCCGATTCCTTTTCTTCTGTGGCAAGGCGCTGTGTATTTTCCTGTATATTCGGATTCTCATTAGATACATCCTGCTTCGAAACTCTGATTCTTTTTAGAACATTCCAAGATGCTCTGTAGATTTTTTGGGATTGAGGATTCGTGTAACCCAGATTCCTTATTCTTTCTTATCAAAAGGTCATGTAGTTGTCTGTAAATAAGGACTCCATTTTCCAGATTCATGCTCAAAAACAACATGATTCGTGTTTAGCCCATAGCAAGATGACTTAAGGTTTTTTGGGATTGAGGACCAGAGTAATGGAGATTCCTTATTCTTACTTAGCAATAGGCAGTGAAGTTTCCTGTATGTGAGGACTCCCATTACCCAGATTTCTACTTCAGAAACCTGATTCGTAGTTACATCATAGGAAGACGGCCTGTAGTTTTTGAGATTGAGGACTCATATAAGGAAGATTCCATATACTTTCTCATCAATACGACGTGTAGTTTCCTGTATATGACGACCTCCATTACCCAGTTTCCTGCTTCACTCTGCAGGATGCCGACACTGATCGTGGTGACCGAGAATTCCAGTTTTTTTAATGTCAAGAGAAAGACGTCCATAATGTTCTTTGGGAACTGGAATACAAGATTCTTGGTTCCCCTTCAAAAGATCTCCCCAAAATGTGTAATATTCCAAACACAAAACCCCAATTCCTACCTGCCCACCCAAAAGAATTTTCTGTACTTTGAGGTCACCTGAATCGAGGAATTTTGTACCAATATATCTTTTGATTCTGGGTAATATGATTATGGTCGTAGATGGTCCCAGGACAAAAAGGATTTCTAGGGCCAAATTCTTGATTACAACTAACAAGAGGACCACAATGATCCTGAGGACCTGTAATGACAGATTTAGCATATCCACCGAGCAAGTAGCTCTGAAAATGTAGGGACCCAGAAGTCCAGATTGCTGATTAAACCTTATAAAGTGGCCCTGTAGATTCCGGAAAATGAGAACTCCTAGAACCGGATTTCCTTTTAATTCTCAGTAAGATGCCCTGATTTTTCCTATTGATTTGGATCCAAATTCAGCATATCAATAGACAGATGCCAAGAAGTTTCCTGATTTGGTGGATTCCATGATTACTGGTTACCATTAAAAGTATGTAGTAAACATTTGGCAAGTGCAAAACCCTTATACCGTCTCAAAATAAAAAGAGACACGGAAGGGCAAGGATTACAGGGTTCACCTTAAGACCAAAGTTACATCAAAATATGGCAATAAGATTCTTTTTGTCCTGGAATCTGGCCTTAGTTTTTCCAGGGAAACTAACGGACTTGGAGTGCCCAATACCATTTACAACTTTTAAGAGGACCAGAATGTTGCTGGAGTCCTGAAATGACCAATTCATAATATCCGAAAGCTAAATTGCTCTCAAACATTTCTGGAGCTCGAATATCTATTTATGGTTTGTCCCATAGCAGACAACCTGGGAATTTTTGGATTGAGTACACGTACAACAATGATTCTTTATTCATACTTAGTTGGAGGCCCTGTAGTGTCTTGTATGTGAGGACTCTCTTTCCCTTGATTCCTGTTTTGAAACCCTGATTCTTGTTGAGCCCTTAGTAAGAAATCATGTAGATTTTTGATAGAGGAACCTTGGAAAACAGATTTCTTCCCTTTTATTAGCAAGAGGCCATGTATATGAGGATTGCTTATACCCACATTCATGCCTCGAATCCCTGATTCTTCTTTAGTCGTCAGCAAAATGCCCGGTAGATTTTCAGGACTGGGGACGCGTGTAACCCAGAATCCTTAGTTTAATCAACAGCCGTGCAGTTACCTGTATATGAGTACTCCTATTCACAGATACATGCGTCGGAAGCTTGATTCTTGTTTAGATCGTAGGAAGACGTCGTATACTTTTCGGAGATTGAGAAAACATGTCACCCACATTCCTTATTCTTTCTTAGGAAAATCCAGTGCATTTGTCTGTATATGAGGATTTCATTTCCCCAATTTATGCTTCAAAAACGCAAATTCTTGTTTAATCCTTAGCAAGAAACCCTAAAGTCTTATTGGGATGGAGGACACGTGCAAATCAGATTACTTATTCTCCTTTAGCAATAGATAGTGCAGTTTCCTGTATATGAAAACTCCCAAACCCTGAATGGTGGTTACCTCTCAGCAAGACAGTCAGTAGGTTGTTGGGAGGGAGGCCGCGTGTAACCAAGATTACTTATTCTTCTGTAGCAACATGTCGTGCAGTGTTCTCTACATGAGGACTCCCATTACTGAAATTCCTGCTTCATTCTCAGCAAGACGCCAATATATTTCCTAGTGACCTAGAAATCCAGTTGCTTGGATATCAAGAGAAAGACTCCCATAAA
>NW_006960316.1:0-557 GCF_000164805.1 Carlito syrichta
GGGGGAAGTTGGACTGGAGATTGCCAAGCTTGGGGAACCCTCATGTGTGGGAGGTGGGGGAGGGAGGACTGAGGACAGAAGTTTTGGAAGAAAATTGATTTCATTCTCTTTCTTTCTTTCTTTCTTTCTTTCCTTCTTTCCCTCCTTCCTTCCTTCCTTAGTTCTTTCTTTCCTTTCTTTCTTTCTTTCTTTCTTTCTTTCTTTCTTTCTTTCCTTTCCTCACTAGTTCCCCAGACTGCTCTCAAACCCTCCAACTCATGTCATCCTCTCAGCCTGGGCCTCCCAAACTGCTGCGATCACAGACATTCCAATTGGTCGACATCCTGGTCTTCCTGCCTGGTCTTGAATTCTGGACCAGGGGCAATTCTCCTGCCAAGGCCTGCTCTCACTCACGCTTTTCTGGGTTTTGCTTGGAGTCGAGGTGGGGGCTTTCTATGCTATCCAGCCTGGTCTCAAGATCCTGGGCTCTGGTCATTTTACCATCTTGACCTCACTGAGTGTCGAGGAGACAGGTGTGAGTTTCCCCAATCTTCCCCACCCACCTGAAGGTTTGAGAG
>NW_006960316.1:2048-3552 GCF_000164805.1 Carlito syrichta
TAGGTTCAAGACTGGGCCTCCTTCACAAATAATTTCTGTTCAAGAAGATCCCCAACTCCATTACACAAATGGATGCTCTTCTTATTTTTCCTCTTTCCTTTTTATCTTTTTAGAAGGAGTCTCTTTCCGTCACCAAGAGTGGTGGGCGGTGGCTCTCTCCCAGCCACCGCAGTTTGGCCTGCTGGACTCCGGCAAGCCTTTCCTCAGCCTTCTGAGGAGCCAGAACAACAGACATGTGCACCACACACAGCTCATTACTGATGCAAGGTAGAGGTGAGGTCTCACTGAGGTGCCTGGGTGGGTTAGGGTCTTGGCCAGTGGCTCGGGGTGGCTGCAGAACTTGAACATCCAAAGAGCTGGACTGACGAGGCTGAGCACCCAAGCCCGGCCTCAAATCTTCATCAAAAATGATCCAGAAGGCCCACACCTGGAATTCCAGTCCTCTGGGATCTTTAGGTGTGAGGACTGCTGGAGTCCAGGAGCCCAATGCTAGCATGGGCCAGTCCGGGCCATGCAGGGAGACCCCATACCCACACAAATTCAAATAGGGATTCTTGGGATGAGGTGCCCGTCAACCCAGTAACACCGGAGAGTGAGGCACCAGGATCACCAGAGCCCACAATTTCGAGGCTTCTGGGGCCACAGAGAAAAACCCTGTCTCCAAAAACATCAGAATCGCAACAGATTCTCAACTGCATGTGGTGTGTTCACAGGGCGACTGGCTTAAGAGCTAGGAAAAATGGGATTCGGAGAGCTGGAGGAACCCGGCCAGGTAGCCTCATGAGCTCCCGTACCAAAGGGGGCAACCATTAGTGGGGGTTGGGGCTGGAGGTTGCTGAGCTTGGGGGACTCTTGTATGTGGGGTAGCGGATGGAAGGACTGGGCGAAGAAGTTTTGCAGGAGAATGGATTTCTTTCTTTCTTTCTTTCCTTCCTTCCTTCCTTCCTTCCTTCCTTCCTTCCTTCCTTCCTTCCGTCCTTCCTTCCTTCCATCCTTACAGTCTTTCCTTCTTTCATTATTTCTTTGTTTCTATCTTTCTTTCTTCCTTTCTATTCTTTCCTCCTAGGTTGCCCAGGCTGCTCTCACACCACCCAACATGGGTCATCATCTTGGCCTGGGCTTCCAAACTGCTGCAATCACATGCCTTCCATTTAGTTAACATCCTGATCCTCCTGCCTGGTCTTGAGCTCTGTGCCAGAGGTGATCCTGCCTCCGAGGCCTGACCTCATCCAAGGTTTCCTGGATTTTGATTGGGTTCGAGCTCAGGGCTTGTTATGCTTTCCAGGCTGTCTTGAACTCCCAGGCTACAGCCGTCTTCCCGTCTCGACCTCCCCGAGTGGTGAGGAGACAGTCATGAGTCGACCAGCCATCCTCACCCCCACAAAAGTTTGAGTCATGCCCTCCCTTTTCCCGAGGTGTTCCCAGGGAGGAGCGAATGGGTCCACCTGGAAATGAAGTGGGAAGAGATGTGGGTGTCCCAGCTGAGACACACCACTGCACCAGG
>NW_006960317.1:0-4989 GCF_000164805.1 Carlito syrichta
CATCTTCCCATTCTTCCACCAAGTGTGTATGGAAGTTCAGTCACTAGCTACACATTTTCCAATGGGCTGCATGAAGAAATTCTCAGCAAGTAAATTCCTCAGCTTTTCCATGTTGCATTTTGCTAGCTCTATGAAATGTGGTAGGAAATACAGTATTTCCTCATGATCCTGATGCAAGTGAAGGCCATTTCTGTGATAGCAGTTGGCGTATCACATAGGTGTTTTTACCTTCTCTAACTGAATTTATCTCTTCCTGGTCAGTGACAGAAAAATATTCTGAGAGTTTAAAAAAGCTGGATGATGATGATGAGACTGGATCACTCAGAATGTGACTCTTTACTAGCAGGTGCTGATTTCCATCAAGAAGTATGTTGGGTATATATAATAATCCAAGGCAAAATGCAGATAATAAATGAAGAATCTCTTCACCACTCTCTTACACTGAAATGTTTCCTCTCCCAGCTTTTAAGAATAAACTAGGTTTGGGTAGATGCCAAGAGAAGGCGTTAGTAAGTTTTTCCATAATATCTGTGTCCATCCCTAATGCAAATTATCTGTAGTATCTGCTAGAACAGAAAGTTTGGGATATAGTGCCTTAGGGATTGGAGAGTTATTATTCTGGTTTGGTGTTTGTGTGACTCAAATTGTCTTCATTTGCAAACTATTTTATCATTGATAAAAGTGAAAATAGCCAGATGATTTTACTCAACAGAATATAAAACAGTTGGCCTTCTATATCCACAGGTTCCTCGTCCACAGATTTAACCAACTGCAGACCAGGCATATTTGGGGGAAAAAAATCAATAAAACACAAGAATATAACAATACAAAATAATATAAATTTTAAGTTAATAGTGTAGAAACTATTTATATAACATTTACATTGTATTGGGTATTATGAGTAATCTAGAGAGGATTTAAAGTAAACAGGAAGATGTAAATATATTATGTGCAAATGCGATACCATTTTATATAAGGGACTTGAGCATCCATTGACTTTGGTATCTGTGGGGGTCCTAGAACCCATCCTCCCTGGGTACCAAAGATGACTCTACTAAGCGGGTAGACTTTTGAACTGAAGAGCTCCTTTGAATGTCATAGATGCTGCAAATCTTAAAGTTACAGGAGACTTCTGGAGTCATCTGTTGGGTCCTTCCACTACAGCACACATGGTGCATTCTCTGTGAACTTTCTCTCCTGCGGCAAGTAGAGGTTGTGAAGTTTGTGACTGGGCAAGTTGGTACCATTTTTAACAGTTGCAACTTTTATAAGGCTTATATATTTATACTCAAATCTGATTCCCCTTCCCTGTAACTTTTATACATTGGTGTTGAGTCTGTCCATCAGAGCCAAACAGCAAAAGTGCTAATCTTCCACTAAGCCATCATTTCTAGACTAAGTTGCTACAATTCTTCTTCCTGTGTTTTCCATCTTCTTCTCCGTCCTGGCCTCCCTGTGCCTCTGCCTTTGAGTACTCTCCAGGAAGGTGTGGTCGACCTGTGCTGATGAGTATGATTTTGTTGTTGCCATTGTTCTGTTAGAAGCAGTGTTTACTGAAGTAGACAACTGTGTGCCAGGAAGTATGGGCTTGACACAGTCCTGTGTTATTTAATTTAGCCCACATGACGTTGCCAGTGGGTTTGCTTCTCTACAGTACACTGATAAGGAAACTGAGACTCAGATGTTATGCTGTTCACTGTAACTTATATAAGGAGTAGTTGAACTGTGTTCCCTGTTCCTTTTAGTTATTGCATCACTCCATTGACTTGTATTGTGTAATCTTTCTCATACTTGCTGCCTCAGCCACATTTCCCTTTTTGAGTTTAAGATTCATTATGTGCTTCTGAAACCTTTAAACTGTGCAGAAATGTATAAGAAAAACCTTTCTCGCTCCAGTAACCATGCTGGTAGTGTGATATGTGATGCCTCTTTACGTTCTTGTTCCACCACTTACTTTCTGTGCCTAAATAAAATGGGAAATATGATGTGCCATTGAAAGAATGAGTTAATAAATATAAGTTACCTGGAGAATTGTGTCTGGTACATACCTTTAGCTCACATGTTGCTGTTATATATTCAGACACGTGCATAATGTGTATATGAAAATCAACATACAGACATTGAAAACAAGAATGGGAGCAGTCTGTGTATAATATCCTCAACCTATGTTTATCACCCCAAATTTATCATGGATGTTCTTCCATATTATTTATTGTATTTCAGTCCACTGCAGTGTTTTTCCTTCTTTTTATAGCTGCAAACTGTACTATACTCCCTTAATTTGCTTAGTTAGCCCTTGCTGATGGATGTTTGGTACAGGGCACTGCCTTGACCATAGAGCTTTATTCACAGTAATGGATTGTCTGGACTCACACATAGATATTTGCATGTATCTCTTTAAACATGTTTTATCCTGTTATATTTGGCTTGTTTTTATAATGTATTGTCACTGGATGGATTTTGTCCTCGTCATCAGTAGATTCACTATCTTTAGTATTACTTCATTTTTTAAGTTGGGAGTAGTCAACTCTCTTTTAAACATCTTGAAAATTGTGGATTTAAAATGATCAAATTCAGCTGTTTTGGACAGAACTCAGTAGTTGCCACCAGAGGGCTCCTTTTATGTTGAAACTGATCTTTTAGGTATAATCATTCACCCAGGTATAAGTCTACTTCAGGTATTTTCTTCTAATTCAATTATATTTCTCTATTGTGTATATAAAAATGTCATGACAGACCTTATCAGATACCTTCATAGAATCTTGTTAAGAAAGTAGTCATTTCGTGAGTAATCCTTGCTCTCTAATCTGGAAGGATGATACTGTACTCTATATTTGGGAAATCTTGAAATATGAACGACAGAAGTCTATACTCTGGGTAATGTTTGAAAAAATGCCCATGGTTTTATTGCCAAGAAAAAAGAAAGAAAAGAAAAGCGTGAGTGCTATCTTGATTCCGTTAGGCTGGCTGCCACATAACTGGCACCAGTGTTGATGCTCCATTTGGAAATTCTTTAGCAAGATTGGATTTAATATGATCAGTTAAACTGTATTTTCAGACTATTGGGTTCATTTAAATCAGTGAAAAGTAGTTGCCTAAATGTGAAATCGAGTACAAAAATAACTTTCAGGGTCTACTATGCTGCTGTCATGCAATGAACATGTCAAATGAACCAACTAAATGTGGGGCTTCCTTAAACATAGTAAATAATGAGAACTTTCAGTTTTGTGCACATTTTAATTTATTCTTTGACTTTTTAAGATTTTAGAGATCAGAAAAGCCATATATCTCACCTCATTTGAACCTTCCAAGAACTCTGAGGTGACAGATCTTAGACAGATCATTAGTCCCATTCTTTTTAGTAGAAGGAATTAAAGTGTGGAGAAATTTTAAAACTGCCCAGAAAAACGAGTGATTCGTTGTGCTCATCAGGAATGTCAGGGAGGCTTCATACAGGAGGCAGCTTAAAGTTTTGCTGCAGGTGACTGTGAGAAGGGACATACAGGCTGAGCAGTGGGCCATGATGGAGGGACAGGAGGGCTGCAACTGCAGACCATGGTGGAGGGCGGGAGAGCAGGGAGGGTGGGAGTGGTGAGAGGCCTGTGGCAGGTACATGCCGGGAGGCTGGCCAAAGGGTGTTGTGAGGAGACCAGATCCTGAGAGTCCTGGATGCCAGGCTCAGGAATTTGGGCTGAAATGCTACACAGGAAGTGGTTTGGAGGCATAGAGAAACAGGGTGGCTCTCACTGGGGTCGGGTACAGCAAAGAGACTGAGAGGGCTGTTGGGCTCCTGCATGTCCCCAGGCTGAGCTGCCAGATGCCCTGGGCCTTTGCTAAGTGCCCTGAGGAAGGGCAGCCAGTAGGTTACTGCTGTGCCCACCTTACTGCCTGGGAAGACGATGTCACTGTTCCTCTGAGTGACTCCCAGAGAAGCAGGGCCAGTTGCCAACTCAAGAAGCAAAATGCTAGTCATCTCTGCCTGTTGTTGTCTAGACTTCAGTGTGTGCTTCTCTCAGGCCTTCATGAAGGCTTGGGTACTTCAACCGATCATTCCCTGCAGTAAGGGGGCTGTGAGCAGGCCATGGGGGATGGATTATGTGATGCTGAGAAGTGCATGCTGGCTTTAACAGATTATGTGAGCATCTTTTACTTTCCAGAAGTTCGCATAGGGAAATTTTAAGCTGAAGGAATTAATATCCACTAAAACTCAAGCAACACTGAGCATGTGCTTTGTGCCAGGTAGCCAGGAGGTGGAAGAAAGAAGTAGGCACGTGCCCTGGGCAGGACATTGTCCCCTGCTTCATTTTGCATTCTTACGGGTGTTACACGTTTGTCCAGCTCTTGTTATGAGCCTGGCTATTCTAACTTCCAAGTCTGTCTTTATCACTGGAATACCGCCCCCTCCCCAGGTACCTTTTCCTTCCTGTGTAATGCCTACGCCTCAGCATCCAACTCAAAGACTGCTTCTGCCTGGCATCCTTATCCAACTCTTCCAAGTTGCAGTCCGTTTAATTCAACAGGTATTTCTAGAACAATCTATTAGGTGCAAGTTCCTATGTGGATAGCTGTGGGACAAGAACTGTCCCCCAGATCCCCAATGCTGATTATGGTGCAGGGCATGTCTCATGGACATGGAAGGAGCCTGCACGCCCTTGAGGAAGGGCTATGGAGATGCTCACAAGGAGTTAAATAGCACTTTGGGTAGCATGTGACTGACAAAATGTGTGGCCTGTGTGTTTAGTTCTGTGGGAATTCGGAGAGGGTAGAGACTGGAAACTGCTGACAGCGGGAATGTGCCCTTGCAGCTCTGTCCCATAGATATGTGTGCCTTGACTCAATCATTCAACAGAGGATCACGAGTGTCTGTCGTGAGTCATGCAAGTCTTGATGTCATTTGAATACTTTTGAGGTTGGCCAGACGTGGTGGTTCATGCCGCAAGCCCAGCACTTTGAGAGACCACAGCAAGAAGGTTGCTTGGGCCCAGAGTT
>NW_006960318.1:0-691 GCF_000164805.1 Carlito syrichta
AGTTCCCTTGACAGAAGAGTGATTTACTGAGCAATAGAGATCATTAGGTTTATAGAGAAAAACACTCGCATACTACCTGGGCTTAATTGGAGACTGTTTTCTCATTGCCTCAGAGGACTGAATCTAGGTCAAATATGAAAATCTCTTAAAATAATTAAGATAGGCTCAAAGTTCTATGAATATTTAAAAATTAATGCCCTTAAACTGCATATTAAGTCTCTAGATTATTTTCTTCCTGTAATTAACTTAGGCAAACCCACATTATTTAAGACTACATGCTGCATTTCTGGAGGGATTGAAATATGTGAAACCACAAACAAATTTTCTAGGTCAATTTGCCTAAAAGTACAGAGAAAATGTTCTTCTTCCTATGAAAACTATGGGGAGAGAACCCAGACTCATATCAAACCATGCTGCATGGCCTAGGGGATACAGTGTATAGATTGTTCATGAAGTTTAAAAAAGGTAACATTTTGAGCATCAAGCAAAGTAAAATGTAGTTTTTTTCTCTTGTCTCAGAATCATGTTGCCAAGTGGTAATTAGTAAATTCATCAGAGAGTGATAAAAATCGTCCACAAACCTACATAAATGCCAACCTATAAAGTATTTTTTATCTATGTAGCCTAACTCTAGGTGGGAGTTTGTCAAAGCAGATATCAGGATTTCTTTAAAGAATAGAAAGAAAAAAAT
>NW_006960319.1:0-782 GCF_000164805.1 Carlito syrichta
AAGAATCCCCCAGTAAAATATTGAACAATGGTTTTAAGTATGCCGTTGTAATATGTAGATAAGGTCTAATCCATTAATATTTCCCCAAAAATTTTGGAAATAATTTAATGTCACCAAGTGATGTTTTCATAATTGTAAAGGCTGGTGACTTACTGTTTGTGTATGTCATACACGGCCAAGATATATGAAAGGAGGATTAGTTTGAATTTTTTTGGGGGGGAGATTTTTAAACCACAAATCAGTTAAAGCAGTCACAGTTTTATTAAGAATATTGTGAGCCAGACTCAGTGGCTCATAATCCCTCTGTAATCCCACACCTTTGGGAGGCTGAGGTGAGTGGATTGCCTGAGCCTGTGGGTTCGAGACCTGCCTGGGCAGTGAGACCTCATCTCTACAATAAATCAAAAAGTCAGCTGGGCATGGTAGCACATGCCTGTAATCCCAGCTACTAGGAAGGCTGAGGCAGAAGGATCACCAGAGCCCAGCAGGTCGAGGCTGCGGTGGCTGGGAGCAGCCACTGCACTCCAGTCTGGGCAACAGAGTAAGACTCCAAATCAAAAAAGAAGAGAATATTGTGTAAAAGGGCACGATTCTTGTGAGCCAGCAAAATATCACCCATATAATGGATTGAAGAGAGATTAGGATATTGACTTCTAATACCTTGCAAGGCAGCATCCACATACTTTTGACACAGTGGGGCTGTTCTTCATTCCTTGTGGCAGGACTTTCCACTGAAATCTTTAAAAAGGTTGCTTAAACTCTCGGAGGGTAAACTGAAAGTG
>NW_006960320.1:0-639 GCF_000164805.1 Carlito syrichta
GTTTGCAGAAGAATGGATTTCTTTCTTTCTATCTTTCTTTCCTTTCTTCCTTCCTTCATTCCTTTCATTCTTTCTCCCTTTCAGTCTTTCTTTGTTTCTTTCTTTCTTCACTAGGTTGCCCAGGCTGCTCTCAAACTGCCCATCTTGGACCATCATATCAGCCTGCGACTCCCAAAATTCTGCAATCACAGGCTTTCCATTTAGTTGACATCCTTTTCTTCTTGCCGAATCTTGAACTCTGGACCAGAGGCGATCCTCCCCCCAAGGCTTGATAGAGACTCAATATCATGACAATGGCATTTCTCCCCAAAGTAATCCAATGTAACGTCAACCAACTTTTAAATGAAAATAAAAAAGCTGATTCTAAAATATGTATGGGTGGGGGATGGGAGAAATGGGGAGATGTTGGTCAAAGTTTATCTGGATTTTGCTTGGGTTTGAGTTCGGGGCTTGCTATGGTGTCTAGCCTGATCTCAAGCCTCTGGGCTCCAGTAATCTTCCCATCTTGGCCTCCCCGAGTGTCAAGGAGATCCAAATTCTATACACAAATGGATGCTCTACCTTTCTTTGCTTTTTTCATTTTTTCTTTGAGTTGGAGTCCGACTCTCCCAGGTTGGAGGGCACTGGATTTCTCCAGGC
>NW_006960321.1:0-595 GCF_000164805.1 Carlito syrichta
AATTTGGGTTAGAAATTAGACTGGGGACCATTCAGAACTTTTAGATAGACTGAAAAATATAGCAGATCCCAACTCTAAGGTCTATTGTTCATCCTCTTTTTTTTTTCACTTCCCAGAAACAAATCCCTCCAGAATGCAAGCTCCATGAGGGCAGGCACTATACTCATTTTGTTCATCACTTTATCTCTGTCATTGAGAGCAGAGCAGCATTTAGCACATTGAAGATACTCAATTGATATTTCTAAATTGACAGTAATAATGAACCAATTCTTATGCCTCTAAAGGTTGGAACACAGGTATGTATGGAGTTAGGGTCTGATCACTGGGTAACATCTTTGCCCTCTCCTTCTTTGATCTGTTCTAAGGGCTTTCAGGAGGGAATGCTCAGGTACAGGCTGACTGGATTTCACCTAGTCCAGCCTTCCAGAACTTTACTTTAGAGAATGTGTGGATGTCTGCTACTTTCTCGTTTGTATTTCGTGGTCACTGACAGGCTGTTGATTTGGAAAAATTTCAACTAGCTTATAATGACGTTATATATATATATATATATATATATATATATATATATATATATATATATATATATATATAT
>NW_006960322.1:0-806 GCF_000164805.1 Carlito syrichta
CAAATTCCTTATACTTCCTTAGCAATATGACGTGTAGTTTCCTGTATATGACGACTCCCATTACCCAGCTTCCTGCTTCATTCTGCAGGATGCTGAGACATTTCCTGGTGACCGAGAATTTCAATAGTTTGGATATCAAGCGAAAGACGTCCATAATATTCTTTGGGAACTGGAATCCAAGATTCCTGGTTCCCCTTCAAAACGCCTCATCAAAATATGGAATCTTCAAAACCCAACCTCCCAATTCTGTCCTGCCCATCCACAATAATTTTCTGTAGTATGAGGTCTCCTGAATCGAGAGATTTTGTACCAATATGCCTTATGATTCTGGGAAACATGATTATGTTCGTAGATATTCCTAGGACACAAAAGTATTTGTAGGGCCAGATCTTGATTACAACTAACAAGAGGACCAGAAAGTTACTGTGAATCTGTAATGACAGATTTAGCGTATTCACGGAGCAAGTAGCTCTAAAAAATGTAGGGACACAGAATTCCAGATTGCTGATTAAACCTTATCCAGAGGCCCTATAATTCTGGTAAATGAAAACCCCTACAACCGGATTTTCTTATCTTTCTCAGCAAGATGTCCTGATATTCCTTGTCGATGTGGATTCCAAACTCTGTATACAAAGAGACAGACGCCCTGAAGGTTCCTAGGGACGTGGAAATCCATGATTCCTGGCTACATTTAAAAATACATACTATATATTTGGCAACTGCAAAACTCTTGTCCCCTCTCAAAATAAAAAGAGAAACCGAAATGGAAGGATTACAGGGTTCACCTTATGGCCACAGTTACTACC
>NW_006960323.1:0-890 GCF_000164805.1 Carlito syrichta
GATTTCAGTATGTTTCAAATATGAGGTTTCTTCTGTGTCCTAACATACAACCTATCCTAGAGAATATTTCATATTGACTTGAGAAGACTGCATATTCTGCTGCAGATAGATGGATTGTTCTTTACATGTCTCTTAATCCTAACTGGTTTGCAGTGCTACTCAAGTCTTCGATTTCTTTATTGCTTTTTCTGTTTAGTTGTTCTAGCCATTATTGAAAGTAAGGTATTGAAATCTCTAACTGGGTCCTCTCCCGCTGTGGGAGCTTCTGTGTCCTCTCAATAAATCCTACTTTCTCCAAAAACAAAAAAAAGAAAGAAAGAAAGAAAGAAAAGAAAAAGAAATCTCCAACTATTCTTATCTTTTGATTTAAACTCTATTTTGCCTGAAAATAATAAGCATCCCAGATCTATGGGGCTATCAATACATTAAACACATTCGTCATTCTTTTACTTTCAACCTCTTTGTGTCTTTATATCCTATGTAAATCTCTTCTGGACAGCATATCCTTACATGGGTTTTTAAATAAACCATATATGGGTTTGTAAATGGTTACATCTGATGTGATTACCAATGAAATAGTATTTAATCTACCTTTTGGCTATTGGTTTTGTGTGTCGTATTTTTCTTGTTCCTCACTTCCTCCATTACTGCTTTTTTTTTAGATGGTGTTTTATAATGTTGCATTTATATTCCCCTCTTTAATATTTACTGTATATGTTTTAGTTGTTAGAGAATACATTGGAAACACCTAGCTAAACTGAAACATGTTAAGTTACAACTCGTTTAAACACCTAGTTACCTTAAACTTATAACAACCGAAGTTGATTAGGTTCAATTTAGTTTCAATAGCATATACACACTCTGCTTGTACATATCTTCATTCCCTCGCC
>NW_006960324.1:0-919 GCF_000164805.1 Carlito syrichta
CCATCAACCGTGAAGCCAGGCTGGCCGTCCCTCTGCAGATGGAGGAGTTAGAGTTCCTGCCGAGATGACGGCCACGAACCCCGGAACCGGGTACTCCCCACTGCTGCGGGCCGCAAGCCTGCTTCTGGTGCGGCTGCCGACCCTCGGAGCCGATCCCCCACTACTGAAGAGTCAGGACCCAAAGGCAACAGACAACTCCGAAGCCGGTACTCTGCACCACCGCCAACCGCGATGCAAAGCCAGACCTCCAGCCTCAGCCGACTGAAGAGCTGGATCCCACGCGTAGAAGACTGGCCGCAGAGCCCGTCCCCACCGCCAAGGACCGCAGAACCTGACCCCCGCGTCACCGCCCGCCGCGGAACTAGGACCCTACTCCGAAGACCCCGGAGCCAAGTCCCCAGCGCAGCTGATGACAACGGCGCCTAGCTCCCCACGCCGCCGCCCACCGTGAAGTCAGCCTTCAGCGTGTCACCGACGCCGACTGTAGAGCCGGGATCGCCGCGGACGATCACCGAGCCGAACCGCTGCGCCGCAGGCGAATGCGAAGCCAGCCCCCCCACCGCTTCTTCGCAGACGGAGGAGTTGAAGGCCCACATAGCTGACGACGGCTGGACCTGAGCGCCGCCGCCGACCGCGGATTGGGGTGCTCTGCACTGCTGTGGGCCGCAGAGGCCGGCTCCCCGCGTCGCTTCCTACCGCAGAGCCTGGCCACCCGCGCCCAGGCCGCGGAGCCCGTTCCTCAGTGCAGCGGACGACCGCAGAGCAGGGCTCCCCACGCCGCCATGCCCCGTGGAACCGGCCTCCCCCGCACCCACGATCAAGGAGCTGGGTTCCAACAGTGTCTTGGATGGTGGATTCGGGCCCCTTCTCACGGTGCGCAACACAGAGCCTGGCTCTCTGCTCCGCTGCAGAGCGAGGA
>NW_006960325.1:0-4978 GCF_000164805.1 Carlito syrichta
CCGCCTGATTGCTAGCCAGCTGACTTAACTAGCTACCTACATACATAGCCCACTGACTTCCCAGCTGACTTAAGTACTTAACTACCTAGCTAACCTGCATGCCAGCCAGCTGACTTAACTAGTTGACTTAACTAACTAAACAGCTTGCAGCCCACCTAAACTAACTAGCTTTTTAACTAGCTAGCAGGCTGCTAGACACCTGACTTAGTGTGATGACTTGACTAGATACTCAACTGGTTAGCCAGCTGACTAAACTAGTTGAATTAACTACTGGCCATCTGGCTAGCCAGTTGACTTAAATGCCTAGATATCTAGTTAGCCAGCAGCCGTGCCAGCTGACTTAACTAGCTGACTTAACTAAGTAGCCTGCTGACTAGCCAACACACTTAACTAGCTCTCTACATACCTAGACAGCTGAATAGCCAGCTGACTTAACTAGCTGACATAACTAGATAACCTGATGGGTAGTCAGCTGACTTAACTAGTTACCTACCTACATAGCCCACTGCCTTGCCAGCTGACTTAATAACCTAACTACCTAGTTAATCTGCTGACCAGAGAGCTGACTTAACTAGGTGACAACTAGCTAGCCATCTGGCTAGCCAGCTGTCTTATCTAACTGACTTAACTAGCTAGTGAGTTGACTTAACTAGCTGACTTAACTAGCTAGCTACCTAGCTTGCCAGCTGACTTAAATATCTGACTTAATTAGCTAGCTACCTAGCTAGCCAGCTGGCTGTCCAGCTGACTTAAGTAGCTGACTCAACCAGCTAGCCAGATGGCTAGCCAGCTGAATTAACTAGCTGACTCAACTAGATAGCCAGCTGACTGCCCAGCTGAATAAATTAACTGACTTTACCAGCTAGCCAGCAGTGTAGCCAGCTGAATTAAGTAGCTAGCTACATAGCTGTCCAGATGAGAAGCAATCTGAATTAAGTAGCTGAATTAAATAGCTAGGCAGCTGGATAGGTAGCTGACTTAACTAGCTTGCTACCTATCTAGACAGTTGTATAGCCAGCTGACTTAATTAGTTGACTTAACCAGCTAGCCACCTGGCTAGCCAGCTGAATCCACTAGTTAACTTAACTAGTTAGCCAGCTGGCTAGCCATCTGACTTAACTAGTTCTCTACCTAACTAGCTGACAGTCAGCCAGTTGACTTAATGAGGTGACTTAATTAGATAACCAGCTGGCTAGACAAATGATTTAACTGACTTGTTACCTAGGTAGCCAGCTGGCTAGCCAGCTGACTAAACTAGCTGACTTAAATAGCTGGCCTGCTTGCTAGTCAGCTGAATTAATTAGCTTGCTATATCGCTATCCAGCTGGCTAGCCAGCTGACTTAACTAGGTGACTTAACTAGCTAGCCAGCTGTCTAGCCAGTTGATTTAAGTAGCAAGCTACCTTGCTAGCCAGCTGGTTTGGCAGCTGACTTAACTAGGTGTCTCAACTAGCTAGCCAGCGGGTTAGACATCTGACTTAATCTAGCGACCTAGCCAGCCAGGTGTCTAGGCAGCTGACTTAACTAGGTGACTTTACTAGCTAGCCAGCTGTCTATCAGGCTGACCTAACTACCTAGCTACCTAGCTAGGCAGCTCGATATCCAGCTGTCTTAACTAGCTAGCTATCTATGTAGCCCACTGGTTTACCAGCTGACTTAACTACCCAGCTACCTAGCTAACCAGCTGGCTACTGAGCTGACTTAACTTGGTTACTTAACTAGCTAGCTAACTAGATAGCCAGCTGACTTAACTAGCTAGCTTCCCAGCTAAACAACTGGCTAGCCAGCTGACTTAAATCACTGACTTAACTAGATAGCAAGCTGATTTAACTAGCTTACTTAACCAGTTAGCTACCTAGTTAGACAGCTGGGTAACTAGCTGTCTTGAACATCTAGCTACCTAGCTAGCTATCTAGCTAGCCAGCTGCCATAACTAGCTGACTTAACTAGCTACCCAGCTGATATAACTAGCTGACTTATATAGCTAGTTTCTTAGTCAGCCAGCTGACTGAACTAGCTGAAATAACTAGCTGGCCAAATGGCTAGCCATCTAACTTAACTAGCTGTGTAACTTGCTAGCCAGCTAGCTTGATGAGTTGACTTAACTACCTAGCCTGTTGGTTGCCAGCTGACTTAATGAGTTGACTTAAGTACCTAGCCTGCTGGTTGCCAGCTGACTTAACTAGATGACTTAACCAGCTACTCAGCTGGCTACCGAGCTGACTTAAATAGCTGGCTACCTATCTAGCCAGCTGGTTAGCCAGCTGACTTACCTTGCTGACTTAAGATAGCAAACTGGCTAGCCAGCTAACTCATCTAGCTAGGTACCTACATAGCCAGCAGGCTAGTCAGAGGACTTCCTTGGTGAATTGAACAGATAGCCTGCTGGCTAGCAAGCTGACTTTTCTTGCTCACTACCTACCTACACAACTGGCTAGACAGATAACTAAACTAGATGATTTAACCAACTAGCCAGTTGGCTACCCAGCTGACTTAACGCACAGACATCACTAGCTAGCCAGGTAGTTATCTAGCTTACTTAACTATCTAGTTACCTACCTTGCCAGTTGGTTTGCCAGTTCTATTAATTAGCTGAATTAACCAGCTAACCAGCTAGCTAGTCAACTGACTTAAATAACTCACTACCTAACTAGCCAGCAGCCATAAATTGTTAGCTAACTAGCTAGCTACCTAGCTAACAAGCTGACTTAAATAGTTAGCAGGCTAGCAAGCTAGCTGATTTAACAAGCTGACTGACTAGTTACCTTACTCGTTTTCTAATGTGCTAGCTAGGTGGCTTAATCATCTGACTTAACTCGTTAGCTAACAAGCTAGCTAGCTGACACAGCCAGCTGACATAACTCGTTAGCTAACTAGCCAGCTAGCTGACTCATCCATCTGTCTTATCTCATTAGGTAACTAGCTAGCTAGCCTACTCATTGAGCTGAATCACCCCATTTGCTGACTAGCTAGCTATCTGACTCAACCAGCTGATTTAACCCATTAGTTAACTAGTTAACTACCTGACTCAACGTGCTGATGTAACCCAGTAGCTCACTAGCTAGCTAGCTATATTAACCAGCTGACTAATTTAGAAAGCTGATTTAATGGGCTGACTTAGCTAGCTGACTTAAAATATTTAGCTAGCTGAATAACTGTGACTTAACAAGTTAGCTAGATGGCTTAACTACCTGAATTAAATAGTAAGATAACTATTTAACTAGCTGAATTACTAGCTGATTTAATAATTAGCTAACTAGTTAGGTAGCAGACTTAAGTAGCTGACTTAAATAGTTAGCTAACTACTGAGCTAGCTGACTTAGCTAGCTAGCCATTTAGCTAGCTGACTTAGCTAGCTGTCTTAACTACTTGGATAATGAGATAGATAGCTGACTTAATGAATTGGTTAACAAGTTAGCTAACTGTCTTAACTTGTTGGAAAACGAGTTAACTAGCTGGCTTGACTACTTGGTTAATGAGTTAGCTAGGTGACAACATTTTAGCTGATGAGTCGTCAGACTACTTAGCTCTAATATGTTGGCTGACTACTCGACTGACTTGTTAGCTGGCTTATCAAGTTGGACCACTAGTTGGCCGACTAGTTACCTGCGTCAAGGAGTTGACTGACGAGTTGGCCCACTAGTTAGCTCAGTTAACTAGTTGTCTGCTGGTTTGCTGACCTAATTAATCAGCCGACTAGTTCACTGACATGTCAGCTGGCCTAAGTAGTTGTCTTACTAGTTAGCTGAGCTAACTTGTCAGCTTCAAGTTGGTCAACTAGTTGGCAGGTTGGTTAGTTGATTTAATTAGTTGACCAGCTAGTCCACCGACTGGTTAGGTGACTTAACTAGTCGGCCAGCAAGTGAGTCAACAGGTGAGCTGACTTAACGAGTCAGCTGGTGAGTGAGCTGACTGGTCATCTGACTTAACTAGTTAGCTGGTTATTGAGCTGATATGTCACATGACTTAAGTAGATGGCCTGCAAGTGAGCTGACTGGTGACCTGACTTAACTAGTTGGCCGGTGAGTGAATTCACTAGTCAGCCGAATTAAGTCAGCTTGAAATTGAGCCAACTGGTCAGAAGATTTAACAAGTCTGCCAGCAAGTGAGCTGACTGGTGAGTCAACTTAAATACTTGGCCAAAGAGTGAGCCAAAGGGTGAGCTGCCTTAACTAGACATCTGGAGTATAAGCCAAATGCTGAGCCGACTTAACTAGTTGGCTGACAACCAAGGCGACTATTCAGCTGTCCTGTTGGCTTGCAAGTGAACCAATAAGTTAGTGACCTGTTGGCTGGCGAGTGAGCCAACTAATTTGCAGACCAGTTGGCAGGCGAGTGAGTTGACTAGTTAGCAGACATGATGGAAAGCAAGCGAGCCCACTAATCAGCTGACCAGCTAGCTGAGTTGCTAGCAGACTAGATAGCTAGACAACTAGCTGATTTGCTCGGTGACTTAACTAGCTAGCTGACAAGCTAGCTGGCTATTTGCTGACATAACTAGCTAGCAAACAAGCTATCTAGCTATCTAGCCAGCTGACTTAACTAGCTAGATACCTGGCTAGTTTGCTGGCTAGCTGACTTAACTAGCTAGCTAACTATCTAGCAGACTAGCTAGATGAATTAAGTAGCTAGCTGGCTAGCTAGCTGTCTTAACTAGCTGAGGAGGTAGTTGGCTGACTAGCTGGCTAGCCAGCTGACTTAATTAGCTAGCTACCTGGTGGGCTAGATGACTAGCCAGCTGGCTTAACTAGTTAGGTACCTGGTAGGCTAGCTGGCTAGGCAGACAGCTAGCTAGATAGTGGATGGCCAGCTGCCTAGCCAGACAGCTTAAATAGTCAACTGGCTGGCTGGACAATTGGATAGCCAACCTGCTTAACTAGCCAGCCACCCTGCTGGTCAGCCGGTTAGCCAACTGTTTCAACTAGCTGGCCAACTACCTGACCAGCCTGTTAACCAGCCGGCTTATCTTACCAGCGGG
>NW_006960326.1:0-795 GCF_000164805.1 Carlito syrichta
AAATAAAATTATGGGCCTACTCTCAAGCTCATTGCGCGTGCGCGCGCACACACACACACACACACACACACCTGATAACATACTACCATAGAGGGTTTCAATCCAATTCATAATTTCCTAGCCTTCAAGGACTTTGAAAAATTCCCTCAGCAGATGATGAATGTGAATGACAACATTTTTTAAATGTCTTTTTAATATTGTTAAAGAAATCTAGGAAAAGGAAAGAGGGAAGAGGGAAGCAAGAGGAAGTGAGAGGAACCACAGGCAAACATGTGGGAATAGAGACATCAAGAGGGAAATGAAGAGGAGGGGTCCCAGGAGGAAGGGAATTGAATCTCAGAAATGCCTATGGTCTTGTCAAGTGTGCCCTTGCAGAGCTTATGTCCCAGAGGAGATGTGTGAGTTTTTCTTGTTCCCACTAGCAGTTAGTCATGGCCAGGAGCCCAGCTTCCACCAAGAGGACTCTGGACTTCATCCGCACAGACACCCTGCCTCTAGACACTGGTTTTCCACAAATTAACAAATTCAACTGAACTTCAGAAGGTTATTATCTGGTCAAGTTGAGAAGTGGCCATTTTTGGAAGTTTCTCAGATGTTTTGGTAGAGTTTCTTCAAGGTAGATGCCTGCCTTGGCTACATATCTGCTTGTGTCTACAGCCCTGAGTTACATAAGTGTTGGGCTAGACCAGTGTTATTCAAACTGCATGCAGGCTGCAACCCAGGAGCGTTTCTGAATAACTTAGTGGCCTCCACTTGGGTTTTTTAAAAATAGAATAGAATTAATAAAATGTATGA
>NW_006960327.1:0-767 GCF_000164805.1 Carlito syrichta
AAAGTGTGCAAAATACGTGATTAGACACTTCATAAGAAGAGATACGGGCAGCCAGCAGACACATGAAAATTGCTCAGCCTCACTCATCATCAAAGAAATGCAAATGAGACCACTTTGAAATACCATCTGAAAGACTGGCAATCATTAATAAAACAAACAATAACAGAGGCGGTTAAAGATTTGGGAAAAAATAAATGCTTCTATACTGCATGTGGACTGAAAAGTAGAGCAACATATTTGGAAAAGAGTGTGGGCAAGATATTGACCTACCATGTGTGTCAGTAATTCCACTGTAGAGAATATACCTGGAGGAACTCAAATCATTTTACCGAAAAGATACCTGCACAAGTATGTTTTTGGCAGCTCTAATCACAATTGCAAAAAACATGTTACCAACCCTGTTGCCCATCAAAGCTGGAATGGATAAAATAAACGTGGTATATGCACAGTAGAATATTATGCAGCCATAAAAATGGACAGGTTTAAGGATTTGGCAGAACGTTTGATGGATATGAGGTAGGTCATTTTTAGTGATTTATCACGGAAACAAAGAGCAGAGTTCTATATGTTTTCACTCATGAGCTGAACTTGATCACTTTGAGTGCAGTAAGAAAGTGATTGGAAGTTGTGGAAAACTGTTTAGGGGGAGGCGTGAGATTGGCAGTGGAGGGATAATGCTAAAGAAGCGAGGGGCATACCTCATCAACCAGAGACCCTGCATAATCAATGTTTGTATATCTAACTCTGGATTACACCCCACATTTTTT
>NW_006960328.1:0-720 GCF_000164805.1 Carlito syrichta
TGGATTACAGGCTGAGCCACCAAGCCCACCCTACTATGAATTTTATTGTGTTACATTCTGCTACACAAAGGCCACACCCACAAATATCTTCAAGATGAATTCTTTTCTGGATTATCGTGATGCTTAAAATTTTGTGGCACATCCTTAACATTCTTTTCTTTTCTTTTTTAAAAGACGTGGGATACAATTCAGGATTAAATAGATAAGTGGCCATTGTACAGGTAGTTTGGGCCTCCCTTTGGTTTCTACATCACCTGGTTTGAGATCAAGCACACTTATTGCTGTTATGTGCCCCCTCATCTTTCCTTACTCAGGTAGCATCCCACAACTGCCAAACCCTTTCTTATAGTGATATGATAAATGTTCAGGGTCCGCTTATAAGTGAGAACATATGGTACTCATTTCTTTGTTTCTGTGATAGATCACTGAGTATGATAGACTGTAAATCCATCCAAGTTGCTGCAAAGTTCATAATTTTGTCCTTTATGGCTGCACAATATTCCATCATGTATATGTAAGACTTTTTTTAAATCCAGTCCATTTTTGGTGGGCAGCACGGTTGATTCCGTTTTTGCTATTTGAATAGTGCTGCAATAAATATGTGTGTGCAGGTACCATTTTTATAGAGTGGTTTGAGTTCCTCTGGGTATATTCCCAGAAGACGGATTGCTAGGTCGTATGGAAGGTCAATTTTTAGTTCTTTTAGAAATTGTCTCCGTG
>NW_006960328.1:1975-9005 GCF_000164805.1 Carlito syrichta
CGTTTCTTGTAGATCCTAGATATCAGGCCTTTGTCGCATATGCAATTGACAAATATTCCTTTTCCATTTTGTGGGCTATCTCCCCACTCTCTTGATGGTTTCTTTGGTTTTGCAGAAGCTTTTCAGTTAGATGAAGTGCCACTTGTCTATCTTCTCTCTTATGGCATTTGCTTTTGGGGATTTGAACAAGTATTGGTTGCCTACTCCAGTGTGCATGAGAGTTTCCTGCTTTTTCTTCTTAACATTCTTAAAAATCTCTTTGCCTAAAGTTTCTCTGATTCACACTCAATATTTTTAGAAAATCTCTTGTCTATTGTAAAGGGTCTGCAAAACTCATATTTAATATTCTTGAGGAGCAACCCCTTTGGGTCCCCTCCTGCTGTGGGAGCTTTTCTGTCCTCTCAATAAATCCCGCTTTCTTACTAAAACAACAGCAACAACAACTATATATATATATATATATATTTCCCTTTGGAAGACCAAATAGATATAATTTAAATTTTTCAAAGATCTCATAAATAGACTTTCATTCACAGAGCTCAAGATTTAATTCTTGAAATTTATATTCCAAGCTATGTTTTTCTGAGAGTGTACTAAATCATTTCCAAATTTTATATTCTTTACCTAAAGGGCCTAGGAATACAAAATTATTTTATTTTGAATTCCAGATGATTTGCATCTCCTGCAAATTTTGCTTGAAATATGAAATATTCCTTCTTTAGAAAATTTTTCTCTCTACTTATTTAATCATAAATAGCTAAAATAAGCATTTGGTACTTTAAACATTCCTCCTGGAAACATTTTTTTTTTTGAGTTGGCGTCTCACTCAGTCACCCAGACTGGAGTGCAGTGGCTGCTCCCAGCCATTGTAGCCTCAACCTGCTGGTCTCCAGTGATCCTTCCGCCTCAGCCTTCCAGTAGCTGGAACTACAGGCACACGCTACCACACCTGGCTAATTTTTTGACTTATTGTAGGGATGAGGTCTCACCTGCCCAGGGGGGTCTCGAACCCGCGGGCTCTTCCTGGAAATCTTTTCAGCCAAATCTGATTCCTTCCTATTTTCCATGTTTTCACAGACAATATGGCCAAACTTTTTGTTACAACCATAACATATGTTGCCTTCTTGCCAACCTTCGTAAATAATAGCTTCCCTCACTTCCAGCTTAGACTAATGTCCTGCAGATCTGCTTACTGCTAGGCTTCAGGATGAGGACATGTTTTAGGTATGTGTTATGACTGAACACCACTTCTAAATAACATATCTGTTCCAGTTATCTGATACCACAAAACAGCATTATTGTAGCCTAAGAGACTATTTCTTTTCATGTGTTTAAACTTTGAAGACAGTTGATGAAGCACAATACTAAGATTGGGTCACCATGGTCTGGAAGAGTAGTTTGGGAAATACTATGATTTACCTAGAGTAATAGAGAGAAAGTACATATTTTATTGTTTCCTAAACTCTGTTTTGTTCAGTAGTGCTGTAGTTGAGGTTGTATCTTTGTAAACTGAACATATTTCCTTTTTATTTTTTCTCTTTTCCCTGAAATTTATCACAGAATTTCTTTTTAAATATGCTTTACAAGCTTCCTTCCTCCGTGGTAAATAATTTACAAAAGTTCTCTCAATGACATTTGATAAATAGAGAGATAGTTTTAAAGAAAATATTTTCTAATATAATAAGTACCTAACAATCTGGCAGACCAAATAAGCTTCAGTTTTGAGATTGCTCACCTTTTGAATTTTATTGCCCTTTGCTTGATCATACATGCCCCAGGTAACAAGCAGGGCTGGAATACACAGGTAGTCATTAAAGTAATTTTTGTCACTTATTTCTACTGATACCCAGTCTGTGAAAGATTTGGAAATTTTACGTTGACATGAGACTTGAAATCGTTTTATTTTTCAATCATCAAATTTTAGTATCAGAATTTAGTAGATGATAAGTGTTGATCTCCATGGCAATAAGTATGATCTAAAATAACAGAGAAGAAAGCTAAATGCAGGGAAATAAATGTACATTCACTGCAATCTGTGTGCTTCTGGTTTTTTGAGTTGGAGTATCACTCTGTCGCTCAGGCTGGGGTGCAGTAGCACACTCATGGCCACCCTAGCATCAACCTGCTGGGCTCTGATGATCCTCCCACCTCAGTCTTACAAGTAGCTGAAACTACAGTTGCATGCTACCACACCTGACTAATTTTTGATTTATTGGAAAGATGAGGTCTCGTCAAATTGTCCAGGCTGGTCTCAAACCTGTGGGCTCAGGCAATCCACTCACCTCGGTCTCCCAAAGTGCTAGTATTACAGGCTAAGCCACCGAGCCCGGCCTCTGTGTTTCTTTTTTATTTGTTGTATAACGGAGCTGTTTTATTTGTTGTATAACTGAGCAGTTTTATTTGTTGTTTAGACTGAGCTGTCATGTGAATTAACAAGGAAGAGCGGATGATTTTTAGAATTTGAACCATACTAATAATTTAATGGTTATTAGGAAAATTAAAGTGCACTGTTTAGTGTAGTAAAAGGCAATACCATTTAGAGACCACATCACAGTGTGGAACTCCAGATTAACCCCTAAAATTAGAGCTCTCTTTTTATGCATGAAAATGGGAAAGATATGTAAAAATATATATATTGTTAAATTCCATCAGGATCATTGCTCAAAAATGAGTGCTGAACTGGAAAATTCAGTGATGGGAAGGTAATTTTATTGTGGATCTTGAAAACTCCTCTAGCATGTAGGTGAGAAACAAATTTGGCTTCAGCTATTTGATCTACTTAACCTTTTACAAAGATTACAATTATATTCTAATACCAATCTGCTATTAATTTAGAGATCAAGTTCATTAATTTGGGAGAAATCCAAGAGTAAACCAAAAGTAGATTCAAATATTTTGTATTTGGCAATTGGTTGAAAGAGTTAAGCTCTGGCTAATGAATTTGAAAGAGAAAGATATACTTGAGTCAAGATAAAGGAAGCTGTGGAAACCAAGGTTCTCATTATGCAGATAAAACCTAAAAGTATCAGGTTTCAGAGAGAATAGATGGTAAATGTCAAAATGTGTCAAACTCCTACTTGGGAAGGAGATTCTCTACAGATACAACTTTCCCCAATAGAATTCTTTGCAGAGTCATCTCAAAATATGTCAAAGAAACATTTTGAGGTAAAATATTTTTGTTTCTTTTAGGGCATACTGTCTGTCATGTGATGCTATAGCAGAGTCAGGTTGAAACTTAGTATCTTATTGCCACAGAGTCTATTTTTTCAGTATAATGATCTCTATTTTATTGTTAATGCTATAAAGTTGTGGCTAAACTCCACAGAGGACAAAGTATAACAAGGTGTGTCTGACCTCCTTTAGTTTTTCAGGTTTTCCTTGTTCCAGAGGGGATCCATTCAGTCAGTTGGGAGACCTAGAATTTTATTTTTGTCTTGCACATGGATTTTTTCTACATTTCTTTCCACAGACACACCCAGAAATAATGTTTTATCAGCTTTTGTGGTCATCACTTAGCCCAGTCAAAGTGACACATAAAAATAAGTCACACTCCACAACTCAAAGTCAGAGGACACAGAAGCTTGCAGCTATATAATTCATACATCTCATCCTCCTAGGGCAGAGAGCAAAGTGAATCTAAAAGAATTTTCAAAAGACACATCTGGCCCAAATCTTGTCTGGTATTCTGTGCTCCTACACCTTATATCAATGTTTTCATTTTATTCCTCCTGTCATCTCTGGCAGTCACAATATCAATCTTTTCTCAATTCCCTATCTCTATTGTCACTTAGTTCTCCTTTACCTTTTCCTCTAAGACACTGTTTTCTATTGTTATGTTCTGAGTAAATTATTGGCTGCTCACCCTCAATGCCAATAAATAGAATGGCAGAAAGCCTGGTAGAAGGCAGTTTATTTATGAATTTGAATCCAGGGAACAGAGTCAGACTTGAGGCCTTTCTAAAATGGTTCTGCCTGACATCTGTAAGGCAGGACGATAGACTGGAAACTCTCAGGCAGAACCTAAACTTTCTATTCACAAGTGAAATTTCTTCTTCCGCAGAGAAATCTTAGTTTTGCTTGTAAAATTTCTTAACTATTAGATGGAGCCTATCCAGATTGTAAGTGTTAATTATGCTTATGAAATACCTTCACAGCAATACCCAGGCTAGTGTTTTATAGAATAACTGGATGCTATGACCTAGCCAAGTTGACACATAAAACCAATAATTACAAGAAGCAAAATGTGTGATGATATTATACAAAAGATGAAAATAGTGATGAATGGTGTTAAAGTACTTGGAAGGCTGAGGCAGAAGGATCGACGGAGCCCAGCAGGTAGAGGCTGCAGCGGATGGGAGCGGCCACTGCACTCCAATCTGGGTAACAGAGTGAGACTCCAACTCAATAAATAAATAAATAATAAGTAAATAAAAGTACTCATTCATCTTAACATGTAGTTGGATGTGGTAAATCAAATGTCAACATTTAGAATGGAATAAGTTAAGGGTTCTTCAATTCTTATAATCTAGAGTAGGTATTAACAGAATAACAAAAGAAGGTATACCTAATACACAATATCTTCTTTTCCCCTATACTCTTCCAGTACACCAAGAAGGACCTGATATAATTATAATGAGCTACAGCTAAAAGAGTGACAAGCACAGTCTTTCTGAGAGAACTTAGTGTATTCAAAGTTATCACCAAAGTATTAGAAGCCTTCAACAATTAAGGATACAATAAACATTAAACACAGTTCAATTCCCAGTCAGATTAATATAAATCCTCACATGAAAGACCTATTTACCCTAGGATGGATTAGCCAATACAACATATACAGCTTTTAATAAAAATTGCAAGACACATCAAAGAATAAGAAAAAACACAGAATGAAGAGGCAAATCAAGCATTATAATCAGAGTCAGATATAGCACTGATGCTCAAATTAACAGACAGAAAAATTGGAATAACTATGATTATTATGTGAAGAGTTGTAATTTAAAAGTAGATACCATGGAAGAACAGATGGTTAGGGTAAGCAAAGAAATGGAAATTCTAAGAAAGAGTCAATGAAATGACAGGAATCAAAAATATAACAATAGAAATAAAGATTACCTTCAAAAAGCTCACCAGTAAACTGGACATGACTAACAAAAGAATCAATGAGCTTGAAGATGGGTCAATAGAAACTTCTCAAACTGAAAAAAAGAAATGAAATAAACAGAAAAAAAATCCAAGAAATGTAGAGCTGTATCAAAAGGAGTAGCACATGTATAGTTGGAATACCAAAAGAATGCAAGAAAGAATACAGTAGAAAGCAATATGAAATATAACAATTGATAACTTTTCAAACTTAATGGAGACACCAAACTACAGATCAGAAAAGTCAGAAAATATCAAGTAGAATACACACACACACAAGAAGTAAAAGAAATACATCTAGGCATATTATATCAAATTGCAGAAAGCCAAAGAAAACATTTTGAAAAAAGCTTAAAAATAAAGAATATAAAAACTCACAACAAACAACAGCAACAATTTCCCACCATAACCAGAGAGGGACAAAGATAAGAACACAGCAGCTTTTTCATCAGAAGCCATGCAAATGGAAGACAGTGGAAATTCTACTTCTTCTACTTGGGGCATTTCTATCTCTCTCTCTCTTTTTTAATTGGAGTCTCACTTTGTCACCCAGGCTAGAGTGTCATGGCACACTCACGGCCACCCCAGCATCAACCTGCTGTGCTCCAGAGATCCTTCTGCCTCAGTCTTCCAAGTAGCCAGAATTACAGCTATCATGCCCCGCTAATTTTTTTTAATTGTAGAGACGAGAGCTCGTCAGGTTGCTCAGGCTGGTCTCGAACCCACAGGCTCAGGCAATCCACTCGCCTCGGCCTCCCAAAATGCTGGGATTACAGGCTGAGCCACCAAGCCCGTCTATTTCTATCTCTTATCCATACCCTCAGTACTTACTCTCTCATCTCCATTAGGTTTTTGCTCTGATATCCCAGTATCAGTGAGTCTTTCTATAACTCCATGTAAAAATACAACCCTTTATCTCTCCCTACCCCAAGTCTAAGCACTCTGTGTTCCCTTTTTAAACTATGTGTTTCTCATTTTAAGTTATAGCCAACATTTTATATTTTTATTTAATATATTGTTTACTATTTTTCTCATCAGATAGAAGCTTCCTAGGAACAAGAATTTTTTGTGTTTTGTTTACCACTGTGACCTTTGAGACTGGCCCAGGATAACTGCTTAAAATTATCAAATAATTGAACTAACTGGCACAATCTAAAATAAAATAATTATATATTCAATACTAAAAATAATAATTTATAATAGCAATTATTTATTTAATACCTAGTATTGGTCCATGTGCTAAAATTTTTTTAAAATGTATTTTATTATTTAATTATCGAAATAACTCAATAAGGTAGAGGTCATTCCAGGTTAGTCTTCTCAGTACAGTGGCCAGAAAAATATGTCACATGGCATGTGTTAGGGAATAAACTTTATGAGGGAAAGGTTACTTCATACAATCATATAATCAAGGGCCACCAGGCAGAGATCACATGGCTCCCCAATCTTCCCATCACCTCAAGTCACAACCAGGAGATATGCAGTAGATTCTAATGCGGTGAATCCCCATCACCTCCACCATTGAGAGTTTTTCTTTTAAAAACCTTAGGAAGTTACCTCATTGGTTATGAAACACACAATATGTTTGGTGCTTGAAAGTTTGGATGACAACACTGTATAGAGATTTCTGGAAAAGTCCGTTGGGAATCTTGAGACAATTAGAGATCTTGGAGGTTATAGACTATATAAATATTTGGAACCAAAAAGTAATACTGCAAACTCAAAAGTGATATGCAAATAGTAATTTATTTGTTTCTTAAGGTAAAAAGTGAATTATTGCAATCTATTTTATTAAAGTAATTTTTCATTACCAAGTAATTAGTGAGGAAATTGCTATTAAACAATCTCTTCAGTTACACAAACCACATTGTTGCAGTGTGATAAATCTGTG
>NW_006960329.1:0-794 GCF_000164805.1 Carlito syrichta
CTAAGGTCTAAACAAGAATCAGGGTTTCCAAACAGGGTTCTGAGGAAAAGGGAGGTCTCTTATGCAGGATATTATACTGCCCCTCGCTAAGGATGAATAAAGAATCTGTGATACACTAGTCCCCAATCCGAAAAATTCTCAGTGTGTCTTGCTAGGGGATAAAGAAGAATCAGATTTTCAAGCTTGTCTCATATTTCGGAGATATTTGTCTTGTGGGTATGATGAATCAGTCTTTTTAGGATTCCAGCAATATTCTGGTCCTCTTGAGAGTTGTAAACGGGTATCTGGTAGTAAAAGCTCCTTAGGTTCCTCGGGACAACTAAGGCCAGATTCCCAGAACAAAAGTATCTTCTTGCCGTATTTGGATGTAACACGGGTCTTCAGATGAACTTTGTATTCCTAAAATTTCCGATTGTACATTTATTTGGAGAGGGGCCTCGGGTTTTGCAGTTGCCAAATATTTAGTAGGAATTATTAAATTTTAACCAGGAATCATGGATTCCACGACCCTAGGAAACATCTGGGCGTCTGCATTTTTGTATACAGAGATTTGGAATTCACATAGACAGGGAAAATCAGGGCATCTTGATGAGAACGGAAAAGGAATCCGGTTCTTGGAGTTCTCAATCGCCTATATGTGCAAGATATCTTGATAAGGTTTGATCAGCAATCTGAGCTTCTATGTCGTCCCATCTTTCGTGTTTCTTTTGAAAAGGGAACCAGGACTCTTTTGTTCCATTCTACAAGAATTTTTTGGGAGTCTTTCTCTTGATATCCAAGCTACTGGAATTCTA
>NW_006960329.1:2836-3908 GCF_000164805.1 Carlito syrichta
TTTGGGATCAGGTATCTGGATAATGGGAGTCCTCATATACAGGGAAACTGCACTGTCTATTGCTAAGGAAGTATAAGGAATCTGGTTTACACGTGTTCTCAATCCCAAAAATGACTTCAGGGTGTCTTGCTAAGGGTTAAAGACGAAATTGGGTTTTGAAGCATAATCTAGGGAAATGAAATCTTCAAAAACAGACAACTGCATGGACTTTTCCTACGAAAGAATAAGGAATCTGGGTGACTTGTGTTCTCAATCCCCAAAAATCTACTTGGTTTCTTCCTAAGGTCTGAAAAAGCATCAGGGTTTCGATGCTTGTATCTGGGAAAGGGAGTACTCATATACAGGTATATGCACGAATGCTGCTAAAAATAAGAAATGTGGGTTATACGAGACCTCAATCCTGAAAATCTACAGGGCATTTTGCTGATGGCTAAAGAAGAATCAGGGATTCAAGGCATGAATGTGGGTAATAGCAGACCTCATATACAGGAAATTACATGGTCTCTTGCTAAGAAATCTATCAAAAAATCTACATGGCGACATACTAAGGGCTAAACAAGAAGGTGGGTTTCGAACATGAATCTAGGGAAGAGAGTCCTCACATACAGGACCCTTCACGGCCTCCAACTAAGGAAGAATAAAGAATATTGTATGAGTCCTCAATCCAAGAAATTCCCAGAGTGTCTGCTATTGGACAAACAAGAAACAGGGCTTCGAGTTCCCAATATGTTTCAGAGCAATTTAGCATGCGAATATTATGAATCGGTCATTTCAGGACTCCAGCAATATTCTGGTCCTCTTGAGAGTTGTAAACGGGTATCGGGCACTCCAATCCATTAGGTTCCTTGGACAACTACGGCCAGATTCCAGGACAAAAAGAATTATATTGCCCTATTTGGATGTAACTATGTCCTTAAGGTGAACCCTGTAATCCTTCACCTTCCGTTTCTCTTTTTATTTTGAGAGGGGACAAGTGTTTTGCAGTTGCCTAATGTTTAGTAAGTATTTTTAAAGGTAACCAGTAATCATGTATTCCACGTCCCTAGGAACCTTCTGGGCATCTGTCTCTTTG
>NW_006960329.1:5129-5950 GCF_000164805.1 Carlito syrichta
TCTTGTTAAGGGATAAACAAGAATCAGCGTTTCCAAACAGGGTTTTTGGGAAAGGGAGTCATCATATACAGGACATTACATGGCCCCTCGCCAAGGAAGAATAAGGAGTCTGTGATACACTAGTCCCCATTCAGAAAAAATCGCAGAGTGTCTTCATACGGGATAAACAAGAATCAGGGCTTCGAGCTCGTCTCATATTTCAGAGAGATTTGGCTTGTGAGTATTATAAATCAGTCTTTCAGGACCCTAGCAACATTCTGGTCCTCTTGAAAGTTGTAAACGCATATCTGGCAGTACAAGTCCCTTAGGTTCCTTGGGAAAACTAAGGCCAGATTCCCGGAGCAATAGTATGTTCTTATCAAATTTGGATGTAACTGTGGTCTTAAGATGAACTTGGTAATCCTTACAAACCTGTTTGTACTTTTATTTGGAGAGGGGATGAAGGTTTTGCAGTTGCCAAATATTTAGTACGAATTATAAATTTTAACCAGGAATCATGGATTCCACATCCGTAGGAAGCATTCGGCAACTGCATTTTTGTATACAGAGTTTTGGAATCCACATTGACAGGAAAAATCCGGGCATCTTGCTGAGAACGGAAAGGGAAACCGGTTCATGGAGTTCTCAATCGCCTAAATCTACAAGTTCTCTTGATAAGGTTTAATCAGCAATCTGGCTTCTATGTCGCCACATTTTTTGGGTGTCTTTTGTAAAGGGAACCTGGAATCTTGGGTTTCAATTCCACAAGAACTTTATGACAGTCTTTCTCTTGGTATCCAAGCAACTGGAATTCTAGGTTACCAGGAAATGTCTCGGCGTCG
>NW_006960330.1:0-1006 GCF_000164805.1 Carlito syrichta
GTATGCTTAGGTGGGAGGATGCTGGAGTCCAGTAGCCCAAAGCTAGTCAGGGCAAATGTGGGCCATGCAGGGAGATCCCATCTCCGCAGAAAAGCAGGGAGTCTTGTTTTCAGGTGTCCCTCATGCCAGCCAAACTGGAGGCTGAGGTGGAAGGATTGCTGGTGCCTGAAATTTCGAGGTGGCAGAGAACAATGGTCATGTCTCTGGGCCCCAACCACGGCCAAAGAGAAAGACCCTATCTCCAAAAACATCAGAATCCTACATGGATTCTCAACTGCACGTGGTGTGTTAACAGGGTGACTGGCCTTAGAGCTAGGAAACATGGAATTGGGAGAGCTGGAGGAACCTGGCCAGGGAGACTCAGGAACTTCTGCACCAAATGGGGGCAGACTTTGGGGGTGGTTGGGGCTGGAGGGTGCTGAGCTTGGGGAACACTCTTGTGTGTGGGGGTGGAAAGGCCTGGGGGAAGGAGGTTTGCAGGATAATGGATTTCTTTCTTTCTTCCTTCCTTCCTTCCTTCCTTTCTTTCTTTCTTTCTTTCTTTCTTTCTTTCTTTCTTTCTTTCTTTCCTTTATACCTTCCTTCCTTTCACTCTTTCTTTCAGTATTTCTTCCTTTCATTTCTTTCCTCATTAGGTTGCCCAGGCTGCTCCCAAACTGCCTAACTTGGGCAATCATCTCAAGCTGGACCTCCCAAACTGCTGTGATCATAGGCTTTCCATTTAGTCGACATCCTGGTCTTCCTGCCTGGTCTTGAACTCTGGGCCAGAGGCAAACCTCCCACTGAGATTTACCCTCATCCAATGTTATCTGGATTTTGCTTGTGTTCAAGTTCAGGGCTTGCTATGGACTCAAGCCTGGTCTCAAGCTCCCAGTCTCTGGTCATCTTCCCATCTTGTCCTCCCCAACTGCCGAGGAGAGAGTCGTGAGTCACCCAGCCATCCCTGCCCTGCCAGAGGTTTGAGAGTCATGCCCTCACTTTCCCCGAGTCAGTCCCAGGGAGGAAC
>NW_006960331.1:0-4063 GCF_000164805.1 Carlito syrichta
ATGCTTTTGGGTAGATTAGTGAAAATTTGCAGGATTTGGAGGTGGCTGCAAAAGATGGGGCTGAAATGTAGGTTAGGACCTAACTGCTGTTGCTCTCTCTTTTACTCCAGATATTCTTGTTTTTCCTCCATGGGTCACAAGTTTCTTTATTGTATTTGGTTATTTCTCTTTCCTTCTTTGATTGCTTTTGGTCATTTTTTTATTGGCCTTTAAAATTTGGGTAGTACTGGGGTAGGAAAATTCTGCAATGCTGCTTCTTTCTAACACTGAAGTCACCTTCTCCACCTACTCCTGCCATGCTTCCCCATTTAAAAATAAATAAATATAACTCTTTACTGGTAAATGTCTTTTCTCTTTTACTTTTCCTGCAGACCCCGCAAGTTTTCCTTTTAGTTTATGCTTTTGGAAACAAAGTCAATTCCTTTGTCTGCCTTAACATATATCCTCTTCAGGTGTGAGACAGATTCCTAACTGAATGGAGAGAAGATTTTTTTTTTAAAAATGGGAAAATTTGTAATAAAATAAATATCTTATTGCTGTCTAGTTATGTAAATTTTGTCTTGCTCCAGTAGTAACGTGTGTTCATTTGTAATAGTTTATTGTTCATCGTCATGTGGTCATTGTCTCATGCTTATGGGGACCTCTACTGAGGGGTAGCTCTGCTTGTAAGTAATTTTGTTGATGTCCCCACCTATTGAGGGGTAGAACTGTTTATAAGTAATTTTGTTGATGTGCTGAATAAAAACTGGTTTCCAGGAACAAGGTGCTGGCAGGTTTGGTGTCTGATGAAGGCTCCAGTCTCTTCTTGCAAGATGGCACCTTTATTACTACATCCTTTGAAGGAGAGGAACTCTGTTTTTCACATGTCAAAAGAATGGAAGAGCAAGAGATTGCCGGCCTACTCCCACAAGCCCTTTTTATAGAGACATAAATCCACTCATGAGGGCAGAGCCCTCATAACCTAACACCTCCCCAAAGGCCCTGCCACCCAACACTGTTGGGTTGGGGATTTAGTTGCCAACACATGAATTTTAAGGGACACTGTCAAGACCATAGCACCTAATACATTTTATCTTCTGAATGAGTCCTGTTCTCGGTAATAATGTCAAATGAGTCTACGTGCTCTTTCAAATGACCTTTCAACTAGCTGAAGCCCAACATTATATCCTGTGTCCTTTAAGCCTTGTCTTCTCCTGATTAAACATCTAAGCTGCTAATACTGACCTTTGTGTGACAAAAAAACTTTTTAATCCTCTCGAAAACACTTTCTTTGGAAATTCTTGGTTTACAATATTCACTCAGAATTACAGTGAGTAGTTGGTCTAAAGAAAGAGATGTTTATGAATTCAGTCTACAACTACACTGTGCTGTTGGTTTGTATCAAGTTTGCGGTTAGTTAAAATCTCTACCATTAATATAGGTAAGCTTCCACTTACCTATATTAATACGTTTAAAATTTTGAACTTAACTGTGGGATATTTTCATTGATCTCTTTTAGCTAATTAGTTTGTAAGTTTTCTGAGGGTCAGTGTTGTTTATTTCATTGTAGAACTTAGCACTGTGGTAATATTAAAAATGACTTGAAAGAGAAATGCCTGTATTGTTTATACCTCACCCTCTTGTTCCTAATTTGTGATAAACACCTGGGCAGCTGAACAGATTGTTCCCGGGTGAAATTTTACTTTATTGTTGCTGAACACAGAACTAGAACATTTGGCACCCATCAAATGAGCAAACCCTTTGTCTCTTCCACAATCTAGAGGAACACATGGAGAATCAATGAACGCTCACTCCCCTTCCCTGGCTGTGTGGATTCCATCCTGTACCCTCCTGCCTTGGCTGAACTCACTGGTGCGGGAACTGCTCTTCAAGCTCAGAACACACACGTTGTCTGTTTCCTCCTGACTGAATTATTGGCCAGTGCCTGTTCCTGCTCTACTCCTACACGTGAAAAGAGAGAGCATACATGCACATTTGCACAGCACAGATTTTCTCCAGTAGGATACTTAGTCTGTTTGATGCTGCTGTAACAGAATGCCACAGGCTGGGTAATTATACAGAGAAGAACTCTATTTTCTTATAGTTCTAAGGCCTGGAAAGCCCCCAAATCAAAGAGCTGGTAGGTTCACTGTCTAGGTGGGGGTCTGGTCTCGGCTTCCAAGATGGTGCCTTGAACACTGCATCCCCCAGAGAGGAGCAATGCCGTGTCCTCATGTGGCAGCAGCAGGAGGGCAAACTCCTTCCATCATCATTTTGTTGTTGTTGGGATCTCATGCTATTGCCCAGGCTAAAATGCAGTGGCATACTCCCAGCTCACTGCAGCCTGACCTCCTGGGCTCAGACGATCCTTCCACCTCAGCACCCCGAGTAGCTGGGACTACAGACACAGTACCACAGCTGGCTATGTTTTTACATTTTTTTGTAGAGATGAGGTCTCACTATGTTGCTGAACCTGGTCTCAAACTCCTGGGCCCCGATGATTCTCCCACCTAGGCTTCCCAAAGTGATGGAATTACAGGCACGAATAACTACATCTATCCCATTGGGCCTTTTTTTTTTTTTTTCCTCTTTTTGAAAGGTAGTCTCTAGCAACTAGGCTGGAGTGCAGTGGCATGCTCACAGCTACCACAACCTAGACCTGCAGGGCTCAGATGATTCTTCTGCCTCAGCCTTCCCAGCAGCTGGAACTACAGGCACGTGTCACCATGCCTGGCTAATTTTTTTATTTATTGTAAAGACAAGGTCTAGTCAAGTTGCCCAGGTTGGTTTCAAAATCCTGGGCTCAGGCAATCCTCTCACCTCTGCCTCCCAAAGTGCTGGTGTTACAGGTGTGAGCCCACTGTGCCCAGCCCATTGTGCCTTTTTCTAAGGGTACCTAATCCCATTCATGAGAGAGTATCCCTCATGGCCTAATCACTACTTACAGGCCCCACCTCTTAATACCCTAACACTGGTAACACTTGAATTTTGGAAGGAACACATTCAAACCATAGCAGATATTCATGATACTAGAAACAATGGCTAGTGCCAGAAGGAGAGGCTGAGGGTCTAGGAAGTCTTACTTGCGGATTTTACATAATTTGTTCCTTTCCCCTCCTGCAAATCAATGAGTTAATTGAAATGGAAGAAAAGAAAGATGGATAATTGTGTCATGAGACAATGGACACCAATAACATAATGAGTGAAAACCATGGTCAAGTACATGAGGATGATGATACATTTTATGACATTTTGAAGTTCTAAGTGATCGCAAAGCCTTGACTTCTACATTTAAAGAGAAAAAGAAAAATGAAGACACATTTAAACAGAGGCAGATGACATTTCTTCTGTATTCAGCACCCACAAGACAGTACAAGTGCTCATCCACTAGCATGAGGATTATCATATTCCTTTATTCACTCATTTAACAAAAATCCACCATGGTTTCCTATGCTCCATGCACTGGGCTAGGTGTTTAGGGCAGACAGAGGGAGGAATCAACATTTTATTAAAACAGTCTTTGCGTTCAAGAAACTTGCAAGACGAAGCAACAATGAAAAGGCAGGGACTTGTGAGGGGTGAAGGATGGCGCAGACTATCTCTCCAAGCACATCCTGCATTCCTGAAGCCTTCCTCCCCTGTATCCCCACCTCTTCCTGGTTTCCCTCTTACTCTTCCCAGCTCTCAGTTTAAAGGTGATTCTCTGGAGCAGCCTTTCTGACCTCCCACATCCCGCCGGTGAAATGTCCTTCTCAGTGCTTCCCGGGGCCCCGTGTGCCCCATCATAGCACATGACACTGTGTATCAACACGTGTCCTTTCAATAGACCCTGACCTCTGCTCATGGCTAAATCTCAGGGCCTAGCACAAGATATAGTTCCTAATTATTACCTGAATGAATGACTCGATGGTTGCTATTTAGGATGGAGAGAGAGCCCGTGTAGGAGAGGGAAGACGTGAGACTTGTCTTCAAACTGGGGAAGTCTTGCACGGACTCAGTCAGAAGGCAGAACTGATCAGCTAGGTGGGCTTAATCAGAAATGCTATCATAATCAGAGCTAAACAAACCCATAACAGGTGAGACG
>NW_006960331.1:4472-9085 GCF_000164805.1 Carlito syrichta
ACTTGCAAGTGATATCATATGAATAACACTAACAAGAATGTTGCTTGTAGTCATAATTAGCCAACACAAGGTCTAAAAAATTACTTTTGTTTTGAGCATTCTTCCTTAATATATTTTATAGCATGTAAGAATAATTCCTTACAATCTTGCTAACAAATATTGTCACATTGGAAAAGGTGGCTTGCCCCTTTTGCCTCTCATAAGCATTGGTGATGGGGACAATGGAGCAATCCAATTCCTTCCCCTTGCCTCTGTCAGTTGTATGCGCATGCCAGGAGTGCCCTCTAATGGCCAAATAAAAAATAAAGCAATAAAGTAAAACCTCAGTTATGTAACGATTATACGTCTCCTTCTAGTGGCTTAAATGAATTAAGGCAGCTTTTCCAATCAATAGCTAATGTTGCTTAATTTATATTAATAGTCTCATGAGATGAAGAACTGAGATGAATTTTAGAGATCAAGTAGTTCAACTTCTTCATTTGCAATGGAAAAAACCCAAGTTTCAAAATAGGGAAGTGACTTGCCCAAGGCCACAAAGACTTTGCAAACAGAGTTTAGAATAGAACTCTGGTTTCCTGATGCCCTAGTTAATGTTTCCTCTTGGCCCAGGCCTAACCCAGATGCTGCAACTCTTTCTTTGTTTTTCTCTCAGCAACCTTCTTGGACCGTGTGTGTGTGTGTGTGTGTGTGTGTGTGTGTGTGTGTGTGTGTGTGTGTATTGGGAGGGGTTGTGTAGAGTCAGAAGGACAGGTATTAAGAATCCTTCCTCAGTGACAATATGAGCACCATATAAATAAGCTACTACCCTCAAATGTGTGTCATAAAATTTCCCTAGCTGCACCCTGGCCACAACGTGCCCCTGACTCAGTTTTTCTTCCTGATATTTTACTGGCACTGTTGCACTCACAACCTGCAGAGTCTTGCAGTCTTTCTCAGGGAGAATGACTCCGAGTCCCTCTGGACCCCCGGGGCAACTGAGGAGGAAATCTCAGCAGGGCTACTGCTGCCTTGTGTTTTCCAGGACTGCAGAGGGGCTTCTCAGAGGCAGGGTCTCTCAAAACAAGGTGTACAATCATTTCTCATGCCTCTAGTTGCTGAAAAACACATCCTGCAACTTCTTACTAGATAGCATCATGTGGAAACAGTGATCTGCCTCAGTGACCTCACCTTTAACAAGAGCGTTTCCATCGGGTACTAACAAATCTTAATGGGAGACTTATCCCAGGCCACAGTGTCCTCTGGGAAGAGCAAGCAGGGCAGTTCATCTGGAGGCTCACAGCTAGGCCTAAACAGAGTTCCTCGTAGATTCCTGACCAGCTCGCTACCATACTCTATATCCAGTGAAACTTCCTCAGATGTCGGCTCAGTGGGACAAAGAAGAATGAGAAGGGAAAGAAGAGAGTTTCAAGAAGCACAGAATATATTTAGTAAAAGAGGGAAACGGCAATGAGGCAGGTGGGAGGGAGATGAAGCAAGAAGAAACCCACGAAAGCAAAATGGGAGCACCATCAGAGGGGAGTGAATAGCAGCGTCCAACACTGCAAGAAGACCGAGCAAGGTACAGGTGAAGACATTGAGGCTGGCAGCTGTGTGGGCCTTGAGGACTTGGCCATGGGGACTTTGCAGTTTCCCTAAAGTGGTTAAGGCGGAAGTCAGGTCGTGGCAGGCTGAGGAGTGAAAAAATGGCAAATAGCTGATGCTGTGAGTGTAGACAACTCGCTCAGAGAAAAATCTTATGTGAGCGAGACCAAGAGAACCATGTGGCAGCCAGTGGGAATCCCAAGCCAGAGAAAGGGGGTTGACATTTGACAGGAGGAGAGGTCGATGAGGAAAGGTCGAAGATGCAGTCAAAAGCAGGGTGATGCATAGGGCAGATCTGGAGGAACCCCGGTGGAGGGACAGGCTGCTCTTGAGACAGGAGCGGTTGGGAGGATGGGGGGTGCAGGGCATGTCCTCATCTCTGGAAAACTGCCATACTCTTCTTTCTCACGAGGCCTTGCAGCAGCAGGGTGCAGGGAGGCTCATGGGAGTCTCCTTGTTTGCCCTGTGACCTGCCCAGCCTGGGCCAGCAGGGATGAGCTCTGGGGAGGAGCTGCCCAAAAGACTAAAGACTTCATCCTTGAATTGTGCTGGTTTCAGTCTCAATGTATTTCCTCAACTCTGAGCTCTCTTTTATCACACAGTTCTGTTGATGGCTTCACCTCAACTTTGGGAGTCTCGTGTGGAATTCATTTTATTAAAACTTTTCTAGGTCAATGTTCTTGGGAAGGATTCCATCTATATTTCAGATGATGCTTTCTTCCAGGCATGTGCTGGCTATACTTTTCCAGCAACCTTCTTTTCCTATAGTGTGTTTTGAGAGGTGCCATTTTGCACTTGAAAAACTGGTGCTGGTCTTTCTAATGATGCTCTTGTCTCGTTGCAGCAAATCTTGAATTCCTTTCGGGTGTGTATCTGGGATGTGCTTGCCTTCTTTTCTGAGTTAAAGTTTGGTTTCTGTCTGCAGGGCTGTGTACAGGTTTCTCTTGCTTGGTCGCAGGGGAGCACTTGCAGGCAGCTATGGGCAGTCTCTTGCTGGGACCTCAGAGCCACCTTCCCTGCTCTGCTTATGTGAGTGAGTGCCAGCATTGCTCCAATGGAAGCATGTCCCTGGGGTTCAGATTCTTGCCTCAAGATCATTGTGGTCCTGGGGATCCTCACTCCCAGAGAGACACCCTGGGCTGTTGACTCCGCAGGTTTCACCAATTCTCCTGTCATTCGTATTTGATTGTTGCATTTCACACCAGGCCCACTGGGGTGGGTGTGGAGAGGAACTTTGCATGGGGCTAGTGGGCATTCCTCCCAATACTGTGTTGGAGAATCTTGCCTATTTATGGTCTATTTTGTCTCAACTGTGTGCAATTTTTGTTTATTTCTGAAAAAAGTTTTTTCTGGGACTTTACATTTGTTCTTTTTTTATCCTCTCCTTTCTTCAAATTCTGGAGACATGGAATCAAACTTTTTTCAGGATTATTATTTTTCCATTGATAACTTTCAGCACCAGGTGTTGTGCATTTTCCCATGAGTCAAATGTACCCATCTTTCCTCTAATAATCTCTACGTTTTCTGTCTTGGTTAGGAAGGTTCCCTTTCCTTTTACTTTCCTCTCACTAGTATCCTAAAAAGGGAAGGAATAAGCCCAACCAGCTGCCAATTGCCAATTATCTACCCATTACTCCTCTTAACTAAGATGACAGCAAGAAAAAGCCCTCCCCAGAGGCAGACCCTAACTTAAGGGCCTTCTGCTGGCTGTCAGGGTTCCACTTGTACCCTCCTATTCTTGTAATTTTATGTTTATGGGACACTAGTTCTGGTATCCACTTCCTTGGATGTAGCCAGCACAGGGAGCCAGATGTCATGACCTCCCAAGGTATAGACCCTGCCTGGTGTTCCTGCAACCTGTTCTTTCTCTGATCCAGATGCTCATGTCTGAGGCACAGGGGAAGGGAGCATCACACACAGCAGTTTTCAGCCTACTTGGCATTGCTCAGTCTGAGCACCCGATACTGTCCCTCCCTTTGCTGGTAAGTGAGAAGGAGGGGACACAGCTGGCCCCTCGTTGGGCTCCAGGCAGCTGAACCTTCCGGCCCCACCAGCTGCCACTAGCATCAAGTGGACACGGATGCAAAAAATAAGATTAGTAAAGGAGAGAAGATTTCCAGGAGGATCATAACTCACAGCCCAATCACAAAATAAGACTTGAGTCTCCCTTTATCGTTGATGACCCCAGAAGTTTCCTGGCTTCCCCTGTCATCCTATTCTGAGCGCAGGGAAGTGGTTCTCATAATGCCCCACAGACTCGTTCCTCCAGGAACTTGACTTTTCTTGGGCTCCTTCCACCGCCCCCCTCTTCTTCCTCTTTTCCCTCCTCTTCTTTCTCTTCCAACTGGGGCAGGAAGGAGTGTTAAGGAGAGAGGGAGAAATGGGTTTCTCTAGTTCACTAGTAAGACTTGTCCAGCCAGGATAGGGGCTTCCTTGAGCCTGTCATCTTGGCTGGGTGGGGTGGGGTGAGCCAGAGGAAAGTACAGCCATCAGATGACTCCTGCAGGCAATACCCTGTATCACCTAGTTACTTTAGGAGTCCTGGAAAGTCCTTCGCCTTTGCTCCTACATGTCCTCAAAGTCCTTGCTTTATATAAAATCTTTTTTTGTGTGATTCCTGCTGATGCTTTCCCCCCTCCCCAAGATTCTGTATGAAAGTTTTTCCTTACTTGTTGATCAAAACGACTGTTGATCAGCTCCCCACAGTTCTTTTCTAGGGCTTTGTGGCATGCTGTGTTTTTCTGTGCTGTTTTTTTTTTTTTTCCCTGTTGTGATCCACATCTCTCCTTTTCCATTGTGAGACTAGAGAGGCATTTTACCTCTTCTCAAGTGTGGGGAGACATCTCTTTCTTGGAATTAAATTTCAGAAAAGTTGGCTCATGTGCCAAACCCTGAAGTGTCCATCACCTTAGCCTCTCTCCTCTCCAGCTTTATAGCTAAAGGGACTCTGAGTCCTTGGGTTCATTTTAGAAGATTATAATTTATGATCCCAGGGACCATCCCTAGGCTGTTGAGTTGAGAGCATCTTGTGC
>NW_006960332.1:0-736 GCF_000164805.1 Carlito syrichta
GGTTCCAGGAGTTGTACACCATCAGAAAACCCAAATCCTCAACAATGACTGCCTGTGGGCATTTTGGAAAGACCCTTCATTCCTATCCCGATTATTCAGAAAAGAACTATAACACAAACACATTTTATCAGGAAAGATTTTGCTGAGTTGCTACTGAAGAAACAGGGCATTTCTGGAGGGAAAGAAAGGATGGATAAGACTGGAATCCCCAAATACAAGTTTTATCATTCCATGACAGCAAAGATGTAGCAGTTCCCAACAATTCCATTGCATGGGATATTTATTCTCATGTTTGTATTGTTTCTCTCCATGTTGAGTTCATTCTTACTCATAGAGTCTTCTACTTTATTAATTGTATTGGGCTTAACCAGATTTTTAAAAATAAAGCTGTCTGGGAAAAATTTCCAGAAACAATGATTCCATCAAGATAAGTTGCATGAGGGAAAATATCTCTCGATATATATACAGCAAGCTATTTGACAATAATGACAGTTCAGAGATGAGATTGCCAAGTATTTTTGCTTTTCAAATGAATCATTTCTGTAATGTTTGATTGTTTATGTGCAGGCATTTCTTTTGTAAGTAGAATAAATGTCACTTTTGGGGGGTAACAAGTTAAAAAGTAATTCTTGGCCAGAGACAGTTCCTTGCATTTAATTTAAAAAAACTGTAAATAGTAACAAGCACAGAAATATCGCATGCTCAGCCTCGGTGAATTGAGTACTGAGCTAACCTA
>NW_006960333.1:0-786 GCF_000164805.1 Carlito syrichta
GAGATATTGAATTATGGCCATAGATTTCAATTTTAGATTGGCATTGGCTTGTAGAAATTTCCTTTTTTTTTTTTTTTTGAGTTGGAGTCTCACTCTGCTGCCCACACTGGAGTGCTGCAGTGGCCACTTCCCACCACTGCAGCATCGATATGCTAGGCTCCGGCTATCCTTCCGCCTCAGCCTTCCAAGTAGCTGGAATTACAGGCACACGCTACCATACTTGGCTGATTTTTTAAATTTATTGTAGAGATGAGGTCTCACCAAGTTGCCCAGACGGGTCTCGAACCCACGGGCTTAAGCAATTCACTCATCTCAGCCTCCCAAAGCAGACATTTCATAAGAGTGCCTAACTCTCAGACAGAGCCCTTATTCTATTATGCTAAGAAAGACATTCTCCTGGGGAAGACATTTAACATATTATAGTATAGTTTCATTACTCCAGAATGCATATCCCCACAGAGTTTAAAGTAGCACAAATTTTAAAGTAGATTTCAAAATTTTCTATAATAATTACAAAATAGAATTTTTACTTTTATGAGCCAGGTACATCTATTGTATCTATCATATGTTTTATTTATTTATTTTTTTTTCATTAATCAGTATTTTTTATTATGGTTTTGTGGGGTACAGTTAAGGGTTAGGTGTACAATGACGTTTCATTCAGGCACCCTGTAGATAAGAAGTGTTTTCCCATCCCCCGACAGATATTTGCTACTGTTAATCCCATCCCCCTCCCCCCCATAGTTTCCCAGTACCATCCGTCATTTTCTCATAGTATTGCATTGG
>NW_006960334.1:0-4936 GCF_000164805.1 Carlito syrichta
GGTATTTTCTTTGATTTTGCAATGCAGTATTTATTGAGAGGACAGAGAAACTCCCATACTAGGAGGGGAACTGAGTGAGTTTCGAACGTGGTAGTGTTTTATTATTAGGGTCACCGATCCTGTTGGAGCTTGGTTATAGCACAACCACATACTATTTTAGCACTTTCTTTAGTTTAGAAATTTTGGATGCTTTTAGTATCATGTAACAGCCTTTGTGTTGTTTTTCTAAAAGGATTTGTACACCGTTTTAGCTAAGATCATCGTCAATTTTTCGGAATTTTTAATTATCTAAATTTTTATAGTAATGGGGAGCCCAAATACTTACTACCTTGTAAATTTCCATGTTTTTTGGGTTAATATATATTGGGTCTCAATTTCTCTTTTTTCTGTCTGCCTTATTTTAAATGCTTGGTGATTAAAAGTATCAGAGTAATCGAATACTTTGTTGCAGAGTACAGCATTATGTCCTTGGTAGAGAAAATACTAGGGGATTAAATGCAAATAATCTTTTGAAAATATGAATTAGGATAAAATATGGAGGGAATATGATTTTGTATTTCCATCAAATATAAAAGGGAAACGTTTCCCTAAGGATTGTACATCTGTAACATTTAATCAAAATTAACACACAGAAAATACAGAGTCCACCAAGAAAAGGTACACAAATTATAAGAATAAAAAAAACTGTTTTGCGATACTGTTTTATTTTCTAAAATTTTTAAGAATTATTATGCATTCTGCCTTCTGAATAGCGCCTAGGTAGACTGAATCTCAAGTTTCAGCTATCTAGGAAAGACATAGATCTGGAATCTCAAAAAGTTTCAACTTAGCCATAATGAAACACTTAGAATTTGTGTGAGAAACATTGTAGTTGTCAATTTTGAAAGCAGAATTATACCATGTATTCTTACGTATTAATTGAAAAAGGAGTTAACATTGCAGTATTATACACTTCTTAAAAATCAATAACTGCATAATGAACATTTCTAGGCCCAACCCTGACTTGTAACGATTTTTTAAAGTAAAAAAGAATAAAAGATAGAATAAACAAATAAGTTAGTTGCATGTTTTACAGCTTAAATTTGATTTATTTATTTACTCGTTTATTTAATTTTTAAAAAATAATTTGGAGTACAATTCACAGTTAGATATACAATCACTGTTTATACAAGTTCCCTGATTGTTGAGGTATGCCCCTCGCTTCCTTAGCAGTATCCCTCCACTGCCAATCACACTCCTCCCCATAAACAGTTTTCCACTACTGCCAATCACTTCCTTACAGCTCTATGAGTGATCAAGTTCAACTCATGTGTGAAAACATATGGAACTCTCTTCTGTGTTTCTGTGATGAATCACTGAAAATGACATACCTCATGTCCGCCAAACGTTCTGCAAATCCTTCTATCTGTCCTTTTTTTATGGCTACATAATATTCTACGGAGTATATACCACATTTATTTTATCCTTTCCAGCTTTGATGGACAACATGGTTCATAACATGTTTTATTGCAATTGTGATTAAAACTGCAAGAACATGCTCGTGTAGGTATCTTTTTGGTAAAATGATTTGAGTTCATGAAGGTATATTCTCGACAGGGGAATTACTGAGTGACATGGTAGATCAATATCTTGTCCCTTTATAAAATATCACACTATTTTCCAAATTTGTTGCTCTACTTTTCAGTCCACATGCAGTGTAGAAGCATTTATTTCTTCCCAAATCCTTACCTGCATCTGTTATTGTTTGTTTTATTAATGATGGCCAGTCTTACAGGAGGTATGTGGTGTTTCAAAGTGGTTTCATTCGTATTTCTTTGATGATGAGTGATGCTGAACAATTTTCATGTGTCTGCTGGCTCTTTGTATCTTCTCATGAAAAGTGTCAAACCACGTATATGGACACTTTTCAAAGGGAACGTTTGTCTGATTTTTCTGAGTTTTAGGGTTCCTTGTAGATCCTTGGTGTCCTGCCTTTTTACAGATATATAGGTGGAGAATCATTTTCCTCATTCTTTGACTGTATCCCTGCTCTTATGATGGGTTCATTTGTTTTGCAGAAGTATATTAATTTGAAGAGGTCCCACTTATCTAACTTACTCCTTAATGCATGTATATTTAGGGCTCTGAAGAGGAATACGTTTCCGGTTCCAGTTTCCTTAGTGATGTCTCCTGCGTTTTTTAACATTTTTATAATTTGGTGTTTTATGTTTAAGTCTTTGATCCATTTTGAGTTAATGTGTATGGTGATAGATATGGGTCCTATTTCAATCTTGTGCATTTTATAAACCTTTTCCCAGCACCATTTACTGAATATGTTCTCCATTAACCAATGGGTGTTGGAGGTTTTTTCATACATTATTATGTTGCTAATTTGAGGATTACATTCTCTTTCCTGATCCATTGGCTTATGAACCTATTCTTGTACCAATACCAGACTGTGTTGATTACTGTAAACATATAGTAAAGTTTGTAGTCTGGAACTGCGATAGCTCCTGCATTGTTTCTTTTCTTAAGATTCTTTTGACTATTCGTGATTGTTTATGGTTTCTATGAATTCTTTATTGTAATTTCCAGGTCTGAGAAGAATGATCTTAACTTAATGGTTATTTCATTGAATCTGTAGATTGACGAAAATGCTAAATTTTACATTAGAAGAGGTAAGTAAATCACGGAAACAAGCATGTCAAATTGTCAATTATAACATCAACCTCTTAAGTTTGACATCATAATGGGAGGATCCTTGACTACTGAGCAATCCTTAGGCGTCAAGCACGTGTATACAGTGCTATGCCAAAAGCGGTAGACATGGTGAATTTCATTCCCAAGAAGTGAAGGGAACCATGTGTTCTCTCACCTATCCAAAAATTTCTCAAGGGATAAGTGATCATTCAAGAATCCTCTAAACGTGGTCATTTTTTTTTAGCAGTGTTTATTGAGAAGACTGAAAAACTCCCAAACTGGGAGGGGACATGTGGGGGTTACCCAAGACGTAGTGTTTTATTATTATGATCACGTAGTACTGTTGAGGCTTCGGTGTAGCACAACCAAATAATATTTCAGCACTTTCTATAGTTTACAAACTTTTGGATTTTTTGAGTATTGTGTAACAGCCTTTGAGCAATTTTCCTACAGGATTTGAACATTGCTTTTGCTAAGATCATAATCACTTTTCCAGAATTTTCAGTTGTCTAGATTTTTACACTAATGGGGAGCCAAAATACTTACTGCATTGTACATCTCCATGTTTTTTTGGGTTATATATATTGAATTCCAAATTCTCTTTTCTCTGTGTGATTGTTAATACTTAGTGATTAAAAGTTTCAGGATAATCGGACGCTTAGTTGCAGAATACAGCATTTTGTCTTAGGTAGAGAAAAGACTAGGGGATTCAATGGAAACATTCTTTTACAAATATAAATTGGGTTAAAATATAAATGTAATGTGATTTTATATTTCCTTCAAATATATAAGGAAACTTTTCTCTAAGGATTACACATCTGTAACATTTAATCAAAATTAATGAGCAGAAAATACAGAGTGCACCAAGAAAATGTCCACAAATTTTAATAATGGAAAAAACTGTGTTAAATCACGATACTGATTTACTTTCTAAAATTTTTAAGATTTATTATGCATTCTGCTTTCTGAATAGTACTTAGGTACACTGAATCTCAAGGTTCAGTTTCTAAGAATAATATAGATCTAGAATCTTAACAAGCTTCAATTTAAGCAGAATAAACCATTCAGAATTTACGTGAGAAACAAACTAGTTGTCAGTTTTGAAGGCAGAATTATACCATGTATTCCAACCTATTAAAGGGAAAAGGAGTTATCATTGGAGTTTTATACAATTCTTAAAAAATCAATCCCTGCATAATGAACATTTCTTGGCCCAACCCTGCATTGTAACCATTTAAACAGTAAAAAAAATAAAAAGTAGAATAAAAAAATAAAGTCAGTTGCATGTTTTGCAGCTTTCATTTGTGCAACTATTTATTTTAATTTTTTTTTAATGTGGCGTACAATTCAGATTTAGACATACAAATATTAATTATGCAGGGTCCCTGGTTGATGAGGTAAGCCCCTCCTTTCCTTATCAGTATCCCTCCACTGCCAATCTCACCCTTCCCCCTAAACAGCTTTCCACTAGTGCCAATCACTTGCTTACAGCACTATGAGTGATCAAGTTCAGCTCATGAGTGAGAACATATGGAACACTGTTCTTTGTTTCTCTGATAAATCACTGAAAATGACCTATCTCATATCCCTCAAACGTTCTGCAAAATCCTATCTGTCCTTTTTTATGGCTACATACTATTCTACTGAGTATATACCACATATCCTTTCCAACTTTGATGGGCAACATGGTTCGTACCATGTTTTCTTGCAATTGTGATTAGAGCTGCAAAATTCATACTCGCGCAGGTATCTTTACGGTAAAATGATTTGAGTTCATTCAGGTATATTCTCGACAGTGTTATTACTGAGTCACATGGTAGTTCAATATGTTTCCCATTTACAAACCACCACACTGTTTTCCAAAGATGTTACTCTACTTTTGAGTCCACAGGCAGCGAAGAAGCATTTATTTGTTCCCAAATCCTTACCTGCATCGGTTATTGTTTGTTTTATTAATGATGGCTAGTCTTACAGGGAGTATGTGGCATTTCATAGTGATTTTATTTGTATTTCTTTGATGATGAGTGAGGCTGAGCAATTTCCATGTGTCTGCTGTCTGCCCATATTTCTACTTATGAAAAGTGTCCAATCACGTATTTTATACACTTTTCAAAGAGTAAGTTTATGTGATTTTTCTGATTGTTAGGGTTTCTTGTAGATCCTAGATGTCATGCCTTTTTACAGATATATAGGTGGAAAGTCATTTTGCCCATTCTGTTGGCAGTATCCCTGCTCTTCTGATGGTTTCTTTTTGTTT
>NW_006960335.1:0-719 GCF_000164805.1 Carlito syrichta
CAGGGGTCACCTTCGTGAAAGGGAGAGTGTGATTCTCAAACCTTTGGGGATGTGAGGATGGCCGGATGACTCACGCCTGTCTCCTCGGCACTTGGGGAGGCCGAAACAGGAAGATGGTTGGAACCCGGGAGCTCAAGACTAGGCTGGACAGCATAGCAAGCTCCCTCACCAATCTCAAGCAAATCCCAGAAAACCTTGGGTGAGAGCAGGCCTCAGTGGGAGAATAGCCTCTGGCCCAGAGTTCAAAACAAGGCAGGAAGACCCAGATGTCACCCAAATGGAAAGCCTGTGATTGCAGCATTTTGGGAGGCCCAGGCAGAGAGGATGGCCTGAGTTGGGAGGTTTGAGAGCAGCCTGAGCAACCTAGTGAGGAAAGAAAAGAAAAAAAGAAAGAAAGAAAGAAAGAAAGAAGGAAGGAAAGAAATCCATTCTGTTGCAAAACTTCGGCACTCAGTCCTTCCCTCCATGCTGCCCCAACATATGAGGGTTCCCTAAGCTTGGCACTTTCCAGTCCAACTCCCCCAGAATGGCTGCCCATGCTTTGGTGTGGGAGTTCCTGAGGATACCTGACCATGTTCCTGCTGGCTCTCCTTTCTGAGGTGAGAAATATGCCCCAGGCAGGACAACACTCTAACTCAGCAACAAGGACCTTCCACCAAGAATGGCCAAGGACACAATCCTCACCCGGGGACATTTCTTTCCCCCCAATCCCATTTTTC
>NW_006960336.1:0-7771 GCF_000164805.1 Carlito syrichta
GTGAGAACCACCTGCAATACCCTATATGGGTTGGGGTTAAAGGAGCTCAAACCCCAGCCAAGAGTTCGTCTGCTCTGGGCAACACCATGGGACACAGTGCTTGTGCATTCTCATCCCTGTGTCTGAAACACGAAAAAATATTCCAGATATTCCTTCTTAATGACAATTTGTCTTTGAGTTTAAGGTGAGTGCATGTTAATTTTTTAAAACTGAGAAAATCCAGGAAGTGTGAAGAATAAAATACAGTCTCAATCACACAACCAGTGCTAATCATCGCTTACATGATGGTATGCTTCCTTCCAGCATTTTTTCCCAAAGCACTTATAAAACCAAAATTGGGTTTATATTGCATACCCAGTTTTTTTTCCTGTTTCTTAAAATTTAATATCTGTCATGAGTTTTCTCTCAAGTCACTAACCATTCTTTCACAGTGTTATTTTATTAGCTGCCTCATGTATCTTACTTTACCTAAGAAACCCCCCACAGATGAACATTCAGGTGTTTCTCATCTTTTTATAAATATAAATTGTGCTCTGACACCCATTTCTGCAGATCTTTGTCTCCATCTCTGAGGTTTGCCTTAGAATAAATGCCTAGAAACAGAAACTATTGAGGCAAAAGAAGTGGTCATTTTGTTTAGATTCTTGATTCACCTTGTCCAAGAGATTACGCTTTTACTTGCATTTTGCAGTGATCTCTCTCAAGAACACTTACCACAACTCTGAATGGTCTTCCTCTTCCCTAGGCACTATAGCTCTTAGTAAGGAATTATGATTACCAGGCTTCATCAACAGATACCATCAGATGAGAAACACTGAGCAGACCTAGTTAACAGCTGGGAAATCCCAGGGATGGGGATGAGAAGTGGGGACCCTAGTTCCAGGACCACAGATGAGCCAGTGAGTCCCTGCACCTACTTGAACTTGATCCCTCTCAGTGCAATGAGGGACTGGATCAGAAGGTTACTAAGCATCTTTCAACCTCAAAGAATCCTTCCTCCCCATATACTTCCTCACCAGCTCAGAAGATGAGAGGCTGGATGGGCACAAGCCTCACAACTGCTTGTCAAGACCAGTCTTCAAGTTCTGTTCTGCACAGTGATTCCCTTCCCCCCACCAGATGTCTGGGTTTTGCTGAAGTTGTCCTTTCAGAGTGCATCCTCGCAGGCATGGACTTTTCTATCCAACACCTCCTGCGGCATTCCAACTGGATTTAATGGATATTTTCACTCCTTTCCCTGAAAGCTGACCCTAGGAAAGAATTGGAACAGCTTGAGTTTGACTCTGAGGCCACTGCATCTCCTGGAAGAGCATTGGCTGCCTCTAGCAGGTGCACTAAGGTCATTTGTTGTTGAAGGTCTGGCACACAGCAAAGATATGCTGAAGCTTAGGGTTGGTCCCAACTTGTGATAGACCCACCAGGAAAGATGACCGAAAACTAGCAGTAACCATGGGCCAGACCCTTTTCACAGATCCCCCTGGTTTAAACCTTATAATAGTCCTGTGAGTGGAGAATCTCTTATTACCCTCTTTTTTACAATTTGGAAACTGAAGCCCAGAGAGTTGAATTTACCCAAGAAGATCAGCTAGAAGCAGCAGGGAAAAGATCTTCCTCCAGTTTTGTGCTTCTCTCCCCCACAAGACACCCCTGCCTCAGTTTCTGATGCTTCATAAGAAAAGATTTTTTTTGATTTTTAGAATAGTTATTACTAAAATAAATTTACAGCATAATTCAATTTTAAAATAAAAAGAAAATAGCATTTCTCTCACAATGTTGCATTTGTGTTCCTTTCAAGTATTTATCTATGTATACACATAGATATAGTTATGACCTAGGTGTAATCATACTGTCATTTGTCCTAATTTTTTCAATTAAGATTATTCTGTGAACCCTTTGTCTTTGCTTATTTAATAAAGGTTGATTGGTGTTTAGTAGGTATCAGGCACCCTGCTGAACATGAGAGATAAATGAGAGCTAGGCCTGTGTGGACTATTCTAGCTGTCAGTGTTTCAACACTGTCACCTAATTGATCATTTTAATGGGCCATGTGTTACATACATTCCAAGTATCTGCTTCTCCTCCTGGGATCTTAGGCCTGTAGAACCACTTCTCCTTCCTGGGTGTAGAAGGGAAAGAACTTTCCCAGAGCTCACCCCTTCATGTCAAGGAGGTACCAGAATGTCACCTAGGTGAGAAGAGAGAACATGCCTGACCTGCCCCCATCCCCACCCCACCCCACACACACACCGTGGTGATTAGGGGAAGCAGTTCTTACCCAGCTGCCATTCATCGAGCACCTGCAATGTGCCAGGTATGGTTCTAGGCCTTTATATATGTTATATCTTTTAATTCCCACAATAGCTGTATGAAATACTATTTTCCTCATTTTATAGATGAAGAAATCAAGACTGAAACATGTCAACTACTTGCCTCAGATCCCACAGTTCGGAGTTGAAGAACTGGAATTTGAACTTGAAATTCCTGAGGCAACTGGAGCTTTAATCACAGTCAAAGAAAACACCCCTCCATGTTTCCTGTTGAAGGAAACCATCTGCTGTCTACAACTCTTTCTGGCTCCAGAGCTGCCTTGCCCACCATGGTCCTCCATGGTGTACTCCTCCAAAGGAGTCAGGTGTTAGCATCATAGACTGGGAAATGAGGACTGAGAAGGTTGTTGTTCCACACAGGTGGGATTCCATTGTCACTCAGGATCAAATCAGAGCCCAGTGATGCTATTCACACTGTCCCCTATTTACACTGAAGGTGAGCCTCCTCTAGACCTACTGCAAGAAACTCAAGATGCAAAAATTCAAACTTAAAAAGTGACCAATATTAGAAAGACAGTGACTTATCTCTTTTCAAATGGATTTACTATGCGATGTCTCACACTATAGCTCCTTTTAAAAAAATGAACCACTATGCAAGATTTTTTCCCGCAGAAGTTCTGAGACACATCTTTTGCTCAGAGCAAGCCAGAGCTATAGCAAGGGGAAGCTCAGTCTTGCAACTTCTGTCTCACCTGTCAGAACAGGGAAAATGCTATTGTGAGAGTTTTTAGCATCAGAATAACTAGACCATCTGTGTGTATGTCTATATAAAAACTCCTGTGGCAACTGGAGCTTTAATCGCAGTCAAAGAAAACATCCCTCCATGTTTCCTGTTGAAGGAAAATATCTGCTGTCCACAGCCCTAAAACTTTGAGTCACTTTTACCTGCCAGTAACCATATGGAAAAATAAATGTGTGGAGCCAGTGATTCCATGAATAAGGGACACGATTGAGTTCCAAAGCGTAGAGGAAAAAAACCCTCCTGGCTATGCAGAGCATCTGCTCAGCCTTCCATCATACCTGAATGTAGACTGGTTTGTGTATTTTGTTCACCTACACACAGACAGTCACATATTATCCAAGTTAGAAGAGACCTTAATACTACCTCATTCAACCTTCTTGTTTTACATGAAAAAATAAGCCCAGAGCAGAAATGGCTTCCCCAAGGCTTGACTCCAAGCCCAGGGCTCATCCTACTCTATGCTAAGATTCTGTTGGGTACCCTAGGGTGGGGGCAGGGCTTTAAAATGGCTCTTCTGAGCCACATAGGTCTTCTCCTAGTGGAAGTCTTGAACTTCTACAAAGTCACCTCACAAGGAGAAACCATGTGAGCTTCTGGAACTGATGAATGAATGGAGGGAGGAGAGACATGTATGGTTGGGGAGAATAACATAGGAACAGACTGACAGAAGAGCCTGGTAAATGTTGCCTTGGAAGTGAGGATTGTTGAGGAAGCACAGGGTCAACCTTTGAGCTGAGCTGAGTGTTGCACAGTTTCTTCTACCTTGGAAGATTATCATTACTGTGACTAATAAATATTCAGCATTCACTGTGAGGGGCATCATAGTGCTCACTCTCTACACAAGTGTGGTCCTCAAGGATGCCCTTCCTAGGGTCTTTGTAGCTTACCTCTGGGCTTCACTGAGCTTCCTAAGGAATAAGTGGTAGGCAGGACTTCCATCTGAGGGGGAAGAGTACTGTGCCCCCAGTAGGAACCCAATCCCATGACCTCCAAGACCCCTAGATGCTCTGAGTAACCTCTTAGCATACCTGTTGCTATGCAAGATAAATATTGTTTCCAACAATATTAGTTTAAATCCAATGTTCCCTGATATGGCCAGTGAAGACGATGAAAACATTTTGTTTTCCATGACATTTTGTCTCCAAGAAAAACATTAGGAAGGCAGAGCTGGGCAAACAGCCTTGGAGAGCACAGTCAACTGTCTAACTCCCACAGCAAGGGAGAAAGTTCTGGTTCCCACTTCAGATAAAGTCCTTCACCTAAAATTATAGTCATTGACTTATTTAGTTCCAAGGGGACTTTAGTTATATCTAACACCCAATTAATATTTGGGTGCCAGGCACCCTACTTGGGCATAGGCTTGGAAACAAATAAACCTGGAACCCACCCTGGGAAGAGCCCTGATCTAGAAACCATGATATTTGCCCCATTGCTCTTATCAATGTGTTTGTGACCTTGGGCAGCTCATTTAGCCTTTCCAAGACTCCAAAACCCATTTGAAGAAAGCTGAACCAAATGATTTCTAAGGTCTTCTTAGTTCTTTTTTAAACTTAATTTAATTTAATTTTAAAGATGTGGGTTAAAATCCAGGACTAGATATACAAGTGGTCACCATACAGGTAAAGTTTGGGCCTCCTTTTGGTTCCCATTTTGCCTGGTTTGAGATCAGGTACCCTTATTGATATTGTGTCCATCCCCACCCCCACCCTGGCAATATCTCACTACTGCCAATCCCTTTCTTATAGTATTATGGTAAATGTTCAGTGTCCGCTTATGAGTGAGAACATGCTCTGTTCTTTGTTTCTGTGATAGATCACTGAGTATGATATACTCTAAATCCATCCAAATTGCTGCGAAGTCCATGTTTGTCTTTCTTTATGGCTGCATAATATTCCATTGTGTATATGTACTATTTTTTAAATTCAATCCAGTTTCGACGAGCAGCACAGTTGGTTCCATGTTTTTGCTATTGTGAATAATGCCGCAATAAACATGCGTGTGCAGGTATCTTTTTTGTAGAATGATTTGAGTTCCTCCAAGTATATTCCCAGTAGGGGGATTGCTGGATCATATGAAAGGTCAAAGTCTAGTTCTTTTAGTAATCACTACACTGCTTTACAACGAGGTTGCCCTAGTCTGCATTTCCACCAGCAGTATAGAAGCGTTCCTTTTTCTCCACATCCTTACCAGTCTCTGCTGTTGTTTGTTCTATTAATGACTGCCATTTTTTACTGGGGTTATGTGGTATCTCGATGTGGTTTTGATTTGCATTTCTCTAACAATTAGTGAGACTGAGCACTTTTTCATGTGTCTGTTGGCTGCCCGTATATCTTCTTTTGAGAAGTGTCTATTCATGTCTTTTGCCTACTTTTTAATGGTGCTGTTTGGTTTTTTTTTTTCCTTTGACACATTTGAGTTCCTTGTAGATCCTGCATGTTAGGCCTTTGTCAGATATTCAGTTGGAAAATATTGTTTCCCCTTCTGTGGGCTGCCTCCCCACTCTCTTGATGGTTTCTTTTGCTTTGCAGAAGCTTTTCAGTTTGATGAGGCTCCATTTGATTATCTTATCTCTTATGACATGGGCACTTGAGGTTTGATCAGGAATTGGTTGCCAGTTCCAATTTCTTTAAAGGTAACTACTGCATTTTCTAAGGTTCTTATAGTGTGAGGTTTTACATTTAGGTTTTGATACATTTAGAATTGACTTTTGGGTATGGTGATATGTAGGGGTCTTATTTCAATCTTCTGCATGTTGTCAGCCAGTTTTCCCAGCACCATTTACTGAATAGGTTCTCCTCTCCATAGTGGTTGGTGGTGGAGGCTTTGTCGAAGATGAGTTGGTTGAGAAATAGAGGTTTTGCTTCTGGAATCTCTATCCTGTTCTATTGGTCTATGTACCTATTCTTATATAAATACCAGACTCTTTTGATTATTGTAGCCTTATAGTAAAGTTTAAAGCCTGGAAGTGTGATACCTCCCGATTTGTTTCTTTTTCTGAGTATTGTTTTGGCTATTTGTGGTCATGTATGCTTCCATATCAGTTTCTGTATTGTCATTTCTGGGTCCGAGAAGAATGATGTTGGTAATTTAATGGGTGTTGCATTGAATTTGTGATTGCCTTTGATAGGATGGACATCTTAACAATGTTGATTCTTTCAATTCATGAGTATGCACTATTTTCCATTTGTTTGCATTTCTTGAAATTCTTTGAACAGTGTTTTGTAGTTTTCATTGTAAAGACCGTTGACTTCTCTGGTTAAGAAAATGCTGAGGTATTTCATTTTTGTGTGTGTGTGGCTATTGTGAATGGGATTGTGTATTTTGTTTGGTTGTCTGCTTGCTTGTTGTTGGTATATAAAAATGTAACTGTCTTTTACGCATTTATTATGTATCCCAAGACTTTGCCTAAGTCCTTTATCAATGAAAGCAGATTTTTGACAGATTCTCTTGGGTTTTTGAAGTATAGTCTTCTTAGTTCTTACATCTTTTTAGCCCAGTCCTAGAACTCAGACAAGTTATATTAATAAATGTTTCCTTTCCTCAGCGAGCTTGCATTATGTGATAGAGATCATTATGTTCCCTATAGAACAAAGAAGAGAACAGAGAGAAGTTAAAATATCCTGCCCAAAGTCATAGAGCCTGAATTCAAACCCATACCTATCTGATTCTAAAGCCTAGAGTCCCTTTAGGCCATGTTGAGTTTGCTGGGTGAGGCATCCTGACCACAGCCCCCAGACTCAGCAGTGTTCTCTCCTCTATGGCATATTGACTCCCAGCTTTAAGGTTCCTCTGTCTCTATTGATAAGGTTTCCAGATTTAGCAAATAAAAATACAGGACACTGGTTAACTTTGAATTTCAGATAAACAAATGTTTTAACCATAAGCATGTTTCATGTAATACTTGTATCATACTGATGCTAAAACTATTTTTTAATGATTGCCTATCTGAAATTCATATATAATCGGATGCCCTGTATTTTATCTGGCAATATTACCTGCTGAAAACTTCTAAACACATATGTAGAAGTCAGGATGAAGGATGGCTACCAGGAGGGGTCCAAGACAGTTGATACTCCCACACCTTGCCAGCAGGCATTCTCATGTCTGAATCAGTTGATGGGGCACAGGGAAGATTAGAGCTTCTTCTTCCCTGTCGTGCCACATCAGCCATGGGCGCTCCACACACTGCTGTCTTGGAGAAGCTGTTTACACTCCTGCCCCAGGAGATCCAGCTGGCTGGAAATGGACAGAGCCTTCCCTTTGACTCCATTCTGTCCTTCCCTATTCCCTAGTTTGGCCTGCAGGACAAGAGCAAGGACCTTCCCAGATACTACTACCTCTTCCAGGAGGCCCAGGCAGAGAGTGAGGAGCTGCCTCCTGCTCAGCTGGTCCCCACAACATCAAGTGATGAAATGGAAAGGGTGCTATCATGAGACCCAGTCAGAGCAAGGCTCAGTCTCAGCTTAACCACTTTCTAGCTCTGTGAGCTTGGGCAGTTTATTTAAACCCTTGAACTCCAACAGGGATGGGAATAAGTCAGACTATTAGAAGGATTAAATGAGCCAATTACTTGAAAGTTCTATAAAAACATATTTTTAAAAGTCATCTCCAAATGAAATTTTTTTCTTTTTTGCAGTTAGTTTTAAAGTATCTGAGACACAGAACATTCTATAACAAAAGTAAAATAGGAGGACTTTAAAAA
>NW_006960337.1:0-878 GCF_000164805.1 Carlito syrichta
TCAACCCAGTAACACCGGAGAGTGAGGCACCAGGATCACCAGAGTCCACAATTTCGAGGCTTCTGGGGCCACAGAGAAAGACCCTGTCTCCAAAAACATCAGAATCGTAACAGATTCTCAACTGCATGTGGTGTGTTCACAGGGCGACTGGCTTAAGAGCTAGGAAAAATGGGATTCGGAGAGCTAGAGGAACCCGGCCAGGTAGCCTCATGAGCTCACGTACCAAAGGGGGCAACCATTGGTGGGGGTTGGGGTTGGAGGTTGCTGAGCTTGGGGGACTCTTGTATGTGGGGTAGCAGATGGAAGGACTAGGGGAAGAAGTTTTGCAGGAGAATGGATTTCTTTCTTTCTTTCTTCCTTTCTTTCTTTCCTTCCTTCCTTCCTTCCTTCCTTCCTTCCTTCCTTCCTTCCTTCCTTCCTTCCGTCCTTCCTTCCTTCCTTCCTGCCTTCCATCCTTACAGTCTTTCCTTCTTTCATTATTTCTTTGTTTCTATCTTTCTTTCTTCCTTTCTATTCTTTCCTCCTAAGTTGCCCAGGCTGCTCTCACACCACCCAACATGGGTCCTCATCTTGGCCTGGGCTTCCAAACTGCTGCAATCACATGCCTTCCATTTAGTTAACATCCTGATCCTCCTGCCTGGTCTTGAGCTCTGTGCCAGAGGTGATCCTGCCTCCGAGGCCTGACCTCATCCAAGGTTTCCTGGATTTTGATTGGGTTCGAGCTCAGGGCTTGTTATGCTGTCCAGGCTGTCTTGAACTCCCAGGCTACAGCCGTCTTCCCATCTCGACCTCCCCGAGTGGTGAGGAGACAGTCATGAGTCGACCAACCATCCTCACCCCACAAAAGCTTGAGTAATGCCCTCCCTTTTCCCGAGGTG
>NW_006960338.1:0-702 GCF_000164805.1 Carlito syrichta
ACACCATGGCCAGCCCAGGTTCCGTTAGCCCATTCTGCCACCTGTGGGCAGGGGGAGGTACCATTCCTCTCCCTATCACGCCATCATCCACCACCCAAGCAGAACTTTCCCTGGAGAGCTGTGGACTCCCATCATGATGCACATGGGAGGCATCTTTTTGGCACCAGAGTCTCCGTCAGTTGAGCTGTGGTGCAACAGCATGACCTTGGCTCCTGGGGCCTGGACATGCGGGGCTCAGGTGGACCTTCCGTCTCATCCTCTGAGCAGCCATGACTCTTGGGGCCACCACGCCAACTTGATTTAGGGGACCTGTCACCGAGACGAGATCTGGCAACATCGCCGGGGCTGGTCTGACCCCTGGGCTCAGGCAGCCTCCCACCTTGGTCTCCCAGGTCATGGGGCTGATGGCCATGAGCCACAGTGCCCAGCATGGTCTCCCATGTTGTCCATGGGGTCAATGCAATGAAACACCTCGGGACAGAGACCACCACATCCTGTGTAGCTGGGACCACAGGCGCCACCATGCATGACTCCAGTTTTTGTATTCCAGGAAGTGACGAGGTCTCACTACATGGCCCAGGCTGATCTCAAACTCCCAGTGTGCAGTGGTAACCTGCCTAGGCCTTCCAAAGCCACAGGCTGATTGTCTGCCAATCCACTGTTTTTCAGGACTCTTGACCCAAGGCTAGGGCCTCCTTCCCA
>NW_006960339.1:0-628 GCF_000164805.1 Carlito syrichta
CAATCTACATATTTAACGCAATACCCATCAAATTACCAGCAACATTCTTCTCAGAGCTAGAAAACACAATACAGGAATTCATATGGAAACAAAAATGACCAAGAACAGACAGAACAATCCTCAGCAAAAAAAGCAAACAAAAAAAGCATGAGGTATCACATTACCAGAATTCAAACTTTACTATAAAGCTACAATAATCAAAAGAGCTTGGTATTGGTACAGGAACAGGCATATAAACCAATGCGATAGAATTGAGATTCCAGAAGCAAAACCTCAATTCCTCAATTCATCTTCAACAAAGCCTCCACCACCTACCACTGGGGAGAGGAGAACATATTTAGTAAATGGTGCTGGGAAAACTTGCTGACCACTTGTAGAAGATTCAAACAAGACCCCTATCTATCTCCATACATAAAAATTAACTCTAAGTGGATCAGAGATCTAAATGTAAAACCTCAAAACAAAAGAACCTTAGGAAATGCAGGGCACACCCTTATGGGGGTGTGTACCCATTACACTGAAAAGCTTCTGCAAAACCAAAGAAAAACATCAAGAGAGCAGGGAGACAGCCCTCAGAGTGGGGAAAAGGTATTTGCCAACTCCATGTCTGACAAAGGCTAAACATTTT
>NW_006960340.1:0-677 GCF_000164805.1 Carlito syrichta
CAGACAATACAGTATGCCAAGAATTTGTACCTCAAGAACATGAGCCAGGCATGAAGGCACTAGTCTGTAATCCCAGTTCTCAGGAGACTGAGCTGGAATGATCACCTAAGCCAAGGGCCTGAAGACTGTAGTGAGCTTTACATGAGCCACCAAACTTCCTTCTGGGTGACAGAAAGAGACCACAACTCACAAAACAAAACCTTAACAAGGATTTCGAAGACGTTCTTGATAATGATATTGGTCTCAGTAATGATTTTTTTTATGACTACAGGAACAAAATATATATAAAGAAGTTTGAGACATTATCTAAAACATTTCTGCAAAGCAAAGGGAACAGGAAGAAGACTTACAGGAAAAGAGAAAATATTTGCAAACAATAAATCTGATGAATTGTTAATATTCAAATTATATAACAAAATTATAAAATCAGAGGCAAACACAAGAAATTGATAATCATTTGATTAAAGCATAGCTCCAAAATGAAGAATTATTCATCCACTGAGCACGTACAAATTGCCAACAGGTATATGAAATAGTGCTCAATGTCACTAATAGAGGCAATTTCAAGTCAACACAATGATGATTCACTATATGGCTAATATCAACCAGAAGAGGCAGGACTGATGAGAAGAATGTGAAGAAAAAGAAATTCTGTTGGTGAGTGTAAAATTGGCAGA
>NW_006960341.1:0-640 GCF_000164805.1 Carlito syrichta
AGCTTCCAAGTGACCACGGAAATAAGAGCTGACTGGGTGACCCTGAGACTTAAGTCTGCTCCCTCACAAATAACACATGGAAGCTCAAGGCCTTTGGGGTTTGGAAATGCAAAATCAGTACATGATGTTTTGTTTCCTGAGACAGGCACTTTAAAAGGCACACCAATCCTCACTGGAATCATATCTTGTAGAGACGGTTATCTATAGGTGGTATATTTGTACTATATGTGGTATTAGGAACTAGAGATTTATAAAAATTAAAAACAAAACCAAACACACACACACACACACACACACACACACACACACACACACACACACACACAACACATTTAAAAACTTGCCCCAGAAAGCACAAGTATTAAATAGCAGAATCAGAACTCAATCAACCTGACCCAAGCCTCTTGCTCTTTTCTGATTCATTGCAGTGTTCCTGGGCCTCACATACTTTAAAACATCCCAGAGTCTCTGAGTGCTGCCAGACAGGCTTCCATTTTATTTGATTAAAGTTACCATTTTTGAGCAAATTTAGTGGGCTCATGTTATTTACCTCTGTACTGCATTTGACTGACCCCACAGAACACAGAAAAACAAGACTGCTATTGGGGTGAGTATTGGTAGTGATGTTTTCATTACCATT
>NW_006960342.1:0-706 GCF_000164805.1 Carlito syrichta
AAGAATCTTTGTTGTACTCGTCCTCAGTCCAAAAACTTCCCAGGTTGTCTGCTATGGGACAAACAGGAAAGAGGGCTTCGAGCTCCCTAAATGTTTCGGAGCAATTTATCATGCGGATATTATGAATCAGTCATTTAAGGACTCCAGCAAAATTATGGTCCTCTTAAAATTTGTAAAGGGTTTTTGGGCACTCCAATTCTGTTAGGTTCCTCAGAACAACTAAGGCCAGATTCCAGGACAAAAAGAATCTGCATTCCATATTTGGGTGTAACTCTGGTCTTAGGAGAAACCTGTAAACCTTCCCTTCCGTTTCTCCTTTTATTTTGAGAGGGGACAAGGGTTTTGCAGTTGCCAAATGTTTAGTACGTATTTTTAAAGGTAACATGGAATCATGGAATCACATCCCTATGGAAACTTCTGGGCATCTGTCTTTTTGTACACAGCGCTTGGAATTCACATCGAGAGGGAAAATCAGGGCATCTTGCTGAGCTATATGAAAATCTGGTTCTAGGAGTGCTCATTTTCCGGAATCTACAGGGCCTCTTGATAAGGTTTAATCAGCAATCTGGGCTTCTGGATTCCTACATTTTTCATAGCTACATGCTCTGTGAATACTCTAAAGCTGTCATTACAAATCCACAGGAAATTTCTGGTCCTCTTGTTAGTTGTAATCAGGATCTGGTCCTACAAATCCTTTTGTGCCCTA
>NW_006960343.1:0-754 GCF_000164805.1 Carlito syrichta
GGGACTACTCTGTGATGTGTGCCTCGTTGATTGGTCCTCTTCTGTGATAGGTAACTCAGAGATTTGCCTTCCTCTGTGATGGGATCTCAGTGACTGTCTCTCTTCTCTTTTGGGTGTCCCAGTGACTGTATCACCTCAATGATGTATGCCCCAGTGACTGATGCACCTCTGTGATGAGTGCCTCAGTGACTGGCTTGCTTCTGTGATGATTGCACCAGGGATGCTATTTACTCTGTGATAGATGATCAATTGATGGTCCCTCCTTTGGGAAGGGACAATGACTGGACATCTTCCATAATGGCTGCTCCAGTGACTATCCATTTTCCGTGATGGGTTCTGTAGTGACTGACTCTCCTCTGTGATAACTGCCACTCAACATAATTGGAACCCCAGTGACTGTCTATCTTCTATGATATGCACTCAGTGACTAGCCCTTCTCTTTGATGGTGCCCCGGGGACTGACCTTCCTCTGTGATGACTGCCACAGTGATTGGCTGTCTTTCATAATGGGAACTCGAGTGACTAGATCTCCTCTGTGATGGGTGCATCAGTGACTACCCCTCCACAGTGACGGCTGCCCTAGTGACTGGTCCTCCTCCATAATGGGAACTCCAGTGACCGATTGTCCTCTGTAATGGATGCTTCAGTGACTAGCCCTCCTCTGTGTTTAGGCTTCAATTACTAGCTCTCCTCTGTGATTCCCCACTGACTGGGTCTCCTCTTTAAGAGATGCCACACTGACTGTCCTCCTCTC
>NW_006960344.1:0-842 GCF_000164805.1 Carlito syrichta
TGGGTTATACGAGTTCTCAGTCCTGAAAATCTACAGGGCATCTTGCTGAAAGCTAAAGAAGAATCAGGGATTCGAGGAATGAATGTGGTTAATAGCAGTCGTCATATACAAGAAACGACATGGCCTCTTGCTAAGAAAAAAGAAGAAATCAGTTTTGCACGGTGCCTCTATCAAAATATCAACATGGCGTCTTACTAATGGCCAAACAAGAATCAAGGTTTTGAAACAGAAATCTAGGGAAAGAGAGTCCTCATGTACAGGACACTACACGGCCTCTAACTGAGGAAAAATAAAATCATTGTTGTACGAGTCCTCAATCCGAAAAATACCCAGGATGTCTGCTATGGGACAAACAAGAAACAGGGCTTCAAGCTCTCCAAATATTTCGGAGCAATTTAGCATTTGGATGTTACAAATCAGTCATTTCAAATCTCCAGGAACATTCGTGTTTTGAAAGTTGTACATAGGTATCGGGCATTCCAGTCTGTTAAGTTCCTGGGAACAACTAAGGCCAGATTCCAGGACACAAAGGATATTCTTGCCATATATGGGTGTAACTCTGGTCTTAAGCTGAACCCTGTAATCCTTCATCTTCTGTTTCTCTTAGTATTCTGACACGGGTCAAGGGTTTTGCACATGCCAAATGTTTAGTATGTATTTTTAAAGGTAACCAGGAATCATAGATTCCAAGTCCCCAGGAATCTTTTCAGCATCTGTCTTTTTGTATACAGAGTTTGGAATCCACATCGACAGGGAAAATCAGTGCATTTTGCTGAGAACGAAAAGGAAATTCGGTTATAGGAGTTCTCCTTAACCGGAATCTACAGGGCCTCTCTATAAGG
>NW_006960345.1:0-556 GCF_000164805.1 Carlito syrichta
TCTGTGGAGCCTGCCAGGATGAAACCCACACCCATACTCTACCCTTTTCCAGAGGTTCTCCATGCTCTGGGAGAGGCTAGGGTTGGAATCATAAGGTTCAGATAGATGGCTTGGCACCCCTGCTGGTGATAACAGAGAGCCCCACCCAAATTGGGGAGGTGGGGTCCCTGCCCGGGGCTGACTTGGAGAAGACAAGAACCTCCTAGTGAGGGACTTGGGGACCCTAATCGTAGGCCCCCACCCAGAGGCCCACTCCCCTATTGAGAGGGCCCTAGCATCCAACAGCCCCTTCAAGAAGAAGATCCCTTCCCCTACTCCTTGGCCAGCTGGTGTTTGTTACCACAAGCCCACCCTCGGCCCTCCCTGGGCTTTCTGGCCACCTCTGGAATCCAGCTTTGGAAGCCAACAGGACTCATTCTTAAAAGAGACCAGCAACAGGGGAGGGAGGTGGCCGGGGGTTCTTGCATGCCCTGGTGGGCAGGGAGGGCTTTGTGTGGTGACTCTTCAGGGCACCCTTCCTCAGTGTCCCTCAGCTTGGAGGCAGCTGTGGCATTTC
>NW_006960346.1:0-331 GCF_000164805.1 Carlito syrichta
GATTGTCTCATTTTGCAGATGAGAAATGATTAGGGAGTGGTCCAAGTTAGTATACAAGGTACTCAATTCAGTGTTTAATCCAGAAAATCACACTGTGCCTTTAGAGCAGGTGATGCAGCATTCTGAGATACCCACCCAACGTGTAGAGAACACTTTCTTTTTCTTTTTTTTTTAGTCAGAGTCTCATTCTGTTACCTAGACTGGAGTGCAGTGGTATGTTCATAGCCACTGCAGCCTCAACCTGCTGGGATCAGGTGATCCTTCTGCCTCAGCCTTTCAAGTAGCTGGAACTACAGGCATGCACCACCAAGCCCAGCTAATTTTTCTTGAT
>NW_006960347.1:0-328 GCF_000164805.1 Carlito syrichta
TGTGCCCAGCTAATTTTTTGATTTTATTGTAGAGATAAGGTCTCGCCTGCCCGGACAGGTTCCGAACCCTCGGGCTAGGGCAATCCACTCACATCAGCCTCCCAATGGCACGGAATTGCAGGCTGAGCCATTGAGTCCGGCTACTGAAAACAGTTTTAATAGGTGGATCCACCTGCCACATGTCAGTGGCAACTGAAAGAAAAATCTGATTATCATTAGTAGAAGCATTTTCACACTATGCTTTTAAAAATTTGATATCTGCTTTACCAAGCTCTTACCTAGGTGAAGCCATACAGATAATATGGAAACTTTTTGCAGATTATCATCA
>NW_006960348.1:0-748 GCF_000164805.1 Carlito syrichta
GGACTTGGAGGTTTTATCAAAGATGAGCTGCTTAAGAATTGAGGATTTCATTCTCTGTACTGATCCATTGGCCTATGGACCTATTCTTGCACCAATACCAGGCTGTGTTGATTACTGTCACCATATAGTAAAGTTCGAAGTCTGGAACTGGGATAGCTTCAGCTTTGTTTCTTTTGATAAAATTCTTTGGGTTATTCATGATTGTTTTGTTTCACATGATTTCTTTACTGTAATTTCCAGTCTGAGAAGAAGGATGTTAAATTAATGGTTAATTCATTGAATCTGTAGATTGCCCAAAAGGCTAATTTTTACATTAAAGAGGTAAGAAAATCAGGGAAACAAGCATGTCAAATTGTCATTGATGACATCACCCTCAGAACTTTGACATCATAATGGGAGGGACCTTGACTACTGAGCAATACTTAGGTTTCAAGTGCTTGTGTACAGTGCATTGCCAAATGCGGTAAACATGGTGTATTTCATTCCCAAGATATGAAGAAAACCGTGTGTTCACTCCTTTCCAAAAACTTCTCCGGGGATAAGTGACCATTCAAGAATCCACTAAATGAGGTAGTCTTTTTTTTTTTTTAAAGCAGTATTTATTGAAAGGATAGAGAAACTCTTACACTGGGTGGGAGGGGACTTGAGGGGCTTGCCCACGATGTAGTCTTTTATTATTATGGTGTCTGAATACTGTAGGAGCTTGGTTATAGCAAAACCAAATAATATTTTAGTACTTTAGATTAGG
>NW_006960348.1:2380-3139 GCF_000164805.1 Carlito syrichta
ATTCTAAGTGATCAAGTTCAGCTCATGAGTGAGAACATATGGAACTCTGTTCTTTGTTTCTGTGATAAGTCACTGAAAATGACCTACTTCATATCCATCAAATGTTCTGCAAAATCCTTATATCTGTCCTTTTTTATGACTGCATAATATTCCACGGTGTATATACCACATTTATTTTATCCATTACAGGTTTGATGGGCAGCATGGTTGGTACTATGTTTTTGCAATCGTGATTAGAGCTGCAAAAAACATTCTTGCCCACGAGGTAGTCTTTTATTATTTGGGTCACCGAGTCCTTTTGGAGATTGGTTATAGCACAATCAAATAATATTTTAGCACTTTCTTTAGTGTAGAAACTTTTGGATGTTTTTAATATTATTTAACAGCCTTTGAGCCGTTTTGCTAACAGGATTTGAACAGTGCTTTTGCCAAGATTATAATCAATTTTCCAGAATTTTCAATTATCTAAATTTTTATACTAATGCAGAGCTCTAATACTTACTACTTTGTAAATCTCCATGTTATTTTGGTTTTTATATATTGGGCCCCAAATTTCTCTTTTTTTCTGTGTGCCTGATTTTAAATGCTTGGTGATTAAAAAGTATCAGATTAATTGGACACTTTGCTGCAGAGTACAGCATTATGTCTTAGGTAGAGAAAATACTACGTGAGTCAAGGAAATACTCTTTTATAATATAATTGGTTTTTATTATTATAGGGAAAGGGATTTTATATTTCCTTCCAATATATAATTTAATA
>NW_006960349.1:0-604 GCF_000164805.1 Carlito syrichta
ATTCTCTGTCGGTGGGGCTCAGTGCAGTGGCACAATTGTGGTTCCCGGGGCCTCGACTTGTGGGACTCAGGCGGTCCTCCTGTTTCGGCCCCCAAGCAGCCGGTACTCTGAGGCACATCACGCATGACTCGATTTTGGGGACCTCTCACCGAGATGAGTTCTGGCCACATCTCCCAGGCTGGCCTCCGAACCGGGGACTCAGGCAGCCTCCGACCTCGGCATCCCAGTGTGTGGTTCTGTCATGAGCCACAGTGCCCATTCTGGACTTGCAAGTGTTGTCGGTGGGGGCATTGCAAAGGCACATCCTGGGACACAGTCTACTGCATCCCATGTAGCCAGGACCCCAGGCACCACTATGGGTGGCGTCAGTGTTTGTGTTCCCAGGAGTGACACGACCTCGGTATGTGACTCAGGCTGGTCTCGAACTCCTGGGCTCCAGGCATTCCCCCACCTCATCCTCCTAAAGCCACAGCCTAATTGTCTGCCAATCCACCATCTTTCTGGAACTCTAGGTTCAAGACTGGGCCTCCTTCCCAAATAATCTCTGTTCATGATGATCCCAATTCCATACAAAATGGATGCTCTTCTTTTTTTTCCTTTTTTC
>NW_006960350.1:0-727 GCF_000164805.1 Carlito syrichta
CTTTCGGCATATAATGAAACTAGAAAAACATCCTGCCTGGCTAGAGACAGGGCAATAAAACTATTATGATAATTTAGTTTCTAATCTTAATCCTAGGAGAAACTGCCTTTGGGAACAAGAGCTGACTAACCAGTCTACCAGGAAATAGAAGTTTAAAAATACCTAGAAAGAAGTACAACTTAGAAGGGACAAGGCCATATAGAACAATTCTGCTGTGCAACTTTCCATCAGGTGTATAGAGATTTACTTATAAGTTTTACTGCCATGTATGCACACCAGTCACTAATCACACGCCAATATCATAGGTATAACTGATATCCTCTGTCAGAGGCAATCTTCTGGGTGGGGCTTTACAGGCCTCAGTCATGTAGCTATAGATGTTGTCTCCCAACATTTCCCCCTTTTTTATTAAAAACATACGTTAAACATCTTGGCTTCTGTTTTAGGTTGTTCTCACTTCACCGTAGTTGTTACCCGTCATTGGTTGGTCCTCCCTCCAGGTGGAGGATGCCTTTCTTCGGTTCATACCAGGTGGCTGGAATCTTACCCGTCACTGAATACCAAGAGTGTAAAGACTTGACGGGACATAGGGAGAGTGAAGAATGGTGAGCAGATGACACAGATGACATAAAATATTAGCCTTTATGACATAAGTGATAGATGACATTATTTTTTTGTTTTATTAGTAAGAACTCGCACATGAATATTATCAGAGTTACGTTGAACT
>NW_006960351.1:0-759 GCF_000164805.1 Carlito syrichta
CCACAACCCTGGACAGATCATCAGGACAAAAAATAAGCAAGGAGATCCGGAACCTCAATGAGACTCTGGACCAAATGGACTTAATTGATACCTACAGAACACTCCATCCAAAGACCACAGAATACACATTCTACTCATCACCTCATGGAACATATTCTAAGATCGACCACATAATTGGACACAAATCAAATTAAAAGCAAATTTAAAAGGACTGAAATTCTACCATGCACCTTCTCGGACCACAGTGGTATAAAAATAAACATTGACACCAACAAAGTCCCCAAAACCCACAAAGACATGGACACTAAGCAGCATGATGCTAAACAACTCCTGGGTCAATGATGAAATCAAAACAGAGATGAAAAGATACCTGGAAACAAATGAAAATGAAGAAACCTCTTACCAAAATCTCTGGACGCCTTAAAAGCTGTAATAAGAGGGGAATGTATATTCCTACAAACACACATGAGGAAAATGGAAGGAACACAAATTAACAAACTAACAAGTCACCTAAAGAAGCTGGAAAAGCAAGACCACAAAAACTCTAATTTCAGCAGAAGAGTCCAGATCACCAAAATAAAAGCAAAAATCCAGGACATAGAAGACAAAAAGATAATACAAAAAAATCAATGAAACAAAAAGCTGGTTCTTTGAAAGATAATCAGATCGATGGTCCCCTAGCTATACTGACCAAGAAAAAACGAGAAAAAAACCAATAAGCACAATCAGAAACACAAAAGATGAAGTCACATCTGACCC
>NW_006960352.1:0-855 GCF_000164805.1 Carlito syrichta
TCACAGCCTGGTATTGGTACAAGAATAGGTCCATAAGCCAATGGATCAGGACAGAGAATGAAATTCTCAAATTCTCAACCAACTTATCTTGGAAAAACCCTCCAAGATCCACTGGGTAATGGAGAACATATTCAGTAAATGGTGCTGGGAAAAGGCTGAACACATGCACAAGGTTGAAAAAGTACCCCATCTATCACCATACACATTAATTCTAAATGGATCAAATACCTAAACATAAAACACCAAATTATAATAATCTTACAGGAAACCCCATTATGCCAACTAGAAACCGAAACTAATTCCTCTTCAGAACCCTAAATACTCATGCTGTAAAAAGTAAGTTAGAAAAATGGGATCTCATCAAATTAATATACTTCTGCAATACAAAAGAAACCACAAGAAGCACAGGGATACAGCCAACAGAATGGGAAAAACGATTCTCCAAATATATTTCTGTAAAAGAAACATAACATCTTGGATCTTCAAGAAATTCAAACACTCTGAAAAATCAGGCAAACATTCCCTTTGAAAAGTGTGCAAAATACGTGATTAGACACTTCATAAGAAGAGATACGGGCAGCCAGCAGACACATGAAAATTGCTCAGCCTCACTCATCATCAAAGAAATGCAAATGAGACCACTTTGAAATACCATCTGAAAGACTGGCAATCATTAATAAAACAAACAATAACAGAGGCGGTTAAGATTTGGGAAAAAATAAATGCTTCTATACTGCATGTGGACTGAAAAGTAGAGCAACATATTTGGAAAAGAGTGTGGGCAGATATTGACCTACCATGTGTGTCAGTATTTCCACTGTAGAGAATATACCTGGAGGAACTCAAATCATTTTA
>NW_006960353.1:0-1845 GCF_000164805.1 Carlito syrichta
AGGATAATTTTTGATTATTGTAGAGATGAGGTCTCACCACGTTGCCCAGGCGGGTCTCGATCCCGCGGGCTCAGGCAATTCACTCACCTCAGCCTCCCAAAGAGTGGGATTACAACCTGAGCCACCGAGCCTGACTTCAACTCTTTTTGTTTTTAGTTTTCATTGTAACTGTAAATGATACTTCATATAATTTTAATTTTTTAAAATTAATCAAGAGTCATTTTGTGGCCTAGCATATTATTCATCCTAGAGAATGATGTATGTACACTTGATAAAATGTGCATTCTCCTTTTGTTTGGGGAATATTTTTTATATATGTTAATTCCAATTGGTTTGTAGTGTTGTCTGAGTTCACTGTGTCCTTATCGATCATTTATCTATTCTATTCTCCTTTATTCTTGAAGGATAGCTCACTGGATACAAAATTCTTAGTTGCTTTTTTCTTCTTTCAACACTCTAAATATTTCATTGCACTCTCTTCTTGTTTAAGTGAGTTGTAAAGATATGTCTAAAAATTCTTGTCCTTTTTTGTGTTAATAATGTGTGGTTTTATTGTATTTTAAATCTGACTTATTTCCAGATTTTCTCTCTGTCTTTTGTTTTCTGGTTTAAATATGATATGTCTAAATTCAGAGTTTTTTAGTATTTATTCTGCTTGCTGTTCTCTGAACTTCCTGTATCTTTACTAGGTCTCTGTCATTTATTTCACTAAACTCTCAGCTATAATTCTGTTTCTTTGTCTCCATTCTTTCAGCATTCACATTTTTCCATTATTTATGTTATACTCTTTGTATTTGTTCCGCAGTTCTTGAATATTCCATTTTGCTTTTTAAAATGTTTTCCTTGAATTTTAGGTTTGTGTATTTTTATTGACATAATTTGAAGTTCAGTGATTCTTTTTGGGGGGAGGGGCATTATTAGTTTGATAAATCTAGAAAAAATTTTAATTTCTGTTATAATATTTTGATCTTTTTTTGTTTTTAACATTTTCTTCACTCTAGATACAATATTGGCAGTTTTTCAGTCCATTTTTTATAGTAGAATGCTAAAAAATTATAATAGTTATTTTAAGTCCTTGATCTTTAATTTAATAATCTCTGAAATATATAAATCTGGTTATAATGCTTGCACTGTTTCTTCAAATTGTTTTATCTATTTATTTATTTTAGCATGTTGTATTAGTTAGGAATCTCCAGAGGGGTGGTGGGGGATAGAGCAGAGAGAGAGAGAGAGAGAGAGACAGAGACAGAGAGAGACACAGAGAGACAGACACAGAGAGAGACAGGTTCTGGAGAATTGGCTCAAAAGATTATAGAGGTTGAGACAGCTCATGATTTGCAGTCAGAAAATAACTTGGAGAACCCAGAAAGCAAGTGATGGTAATCGATGTGGATTCTAAAGCCCTATGAATTGGAGAATCAGAAAAGCTGATGGTGTAAATTCTGGTACAAGTCTGAGGGCCCAAGAGCTAGGGATGCTGTTGTCCAAGGGAATGTTCCATTCTCAGAGAGTAAATTTGTTGTTCCTTGGGTTCTCGCCCCACCACTTGGGCTCTTAATGAGTTGGATGATGCTCATCCACTTTGAAGAGGATAGATCTTGTCTCAGACTACTGATTCAAATGCTATTCTCTTTTAGAAAAACCCTCACAGACTTACCCTCACAGACTCCCCCCAAAATAATGGTTTACCATCTTATATGGGCATGTCTTAGCTTAGCCAGGTTGACACAAAATTACCATCGCACATGCCCTTTAATTATTTAATTGAAAACAGGGTATGATGTAACAGTAAAAGAAACTTAGGTAAATCAGTCTTTTGTGAAGGGTTTTACATTTATTTGACTA
>NW_006960353.1:2756-3889 GCF_000164805.1 Carlito syrichta
TTCTTCCAGTAAACTGGCTTTCTGTATCTGTTTTTCCAATCTTTAGGTAACCTGTTTGTCCTGTGACCTCAATACTCTCTTAGGTCTAAGAGAATATTGTTTCTCCTGTTTGTTCACTTCTTTGTTGCTGTGAAAATGAGAGTGACAACTTACCAGCTCTTTGCATCTTAGATTAGAAACTAGAAGTCAAAAACAAGTATTTTATGATTTCCACTTTTAAACAATGGCAGTGCCAAACTGATACAGTCATTTAAACACCTGTACCTTTTTGGATTGCCTATTCTATTTTGTTTTTCCAAAAGTTTCTATTTCAATAGCTATAAAAACTGTCTTATCAGTTTAATTATGGGATTATGTAGTTCTACATACACATACAAATAACCCTCCTTATTTTATTTTTCCAATACTGAAATAGATCTGTGCTTATATTTTCTTCTTCAGATAAAATTTGGAACATGTGGAATCTTATAAAAATTCTGTCATATTTTAAGTGAAATTGCATTAAATTTTTAGATTAAGTTGTAATATTTAAAACATATTAAGATGTTTTATTCAGTAATATCACTTATATAAACTGTCTCTTTTTTCTTTAGCGATGTATTATATGCTCTTTTATTATATGCCTTCTTTTTGTTTTAAAGTGTATTATTAGAAATATTTCAAAATATTTCAATATGTTGTTACTGTGAAGGGAAGTGTTTTCATTGTATATAATAATGTATTTCTGGTAAACAGAAATATATGTATGTCAATATATACATATTGATTTTTGTTTATTGACATTATATCTAGTCCCTTGTGGAACTCTCATACGGCAACTAATCACTTTTGGGTTGATTGCTTTGGATTCTCTGGTTAAATGTACAAACCTTTGCAAATAATAAATGACCCTGCTCACTACACACAAATCTTTCTATGAAATCTGTAGACACAACCCAAAGAGAGGAAGGTGGCTACACTCTGATAACTGTTCCCTGCCAGAAGAAACTGCCTTGTGAAGCCTTAGGGACAAATGGGCAGCACAACCACCTCCTTAATTCAATTCATCCTCTTCATCTCCACGATAACCCTGGCCCATCAAGAGCATCATCATATTTCACATCTTTCCCACTTGTCCTTTAGCATTCACACAC
>NW_006960354.1:0-463 GCF_000164805.1 Carlito syrichta
GGGGAAGTTAAATTAAAGAGGAAGCAATATGGACTGAGAATCAGAAAACCTAGGCACTATTCCAGCACAGCCACTGATCAAAAGGTACAGATTATTCTCTTTGAATGACAGTTTATTCAACAGGTATTTCATACAGCACTTCCTCAATTACAAATATTGTAATTCCAATAACTATGCAATACAAACACATACAACATTTACAATTTTATGTTAAAAGCTACAGAATAATTTCTATAAATGTGCTTGGATTGGCTTTATTATAACAGAACAAGCAAAATAATCCCTACATGCCTGTATTTCTACAGGGATAGGTATGTTTATCAATTGTTCAGTTTTCTTTTTTTTCTATTTTATTTAGATACTTATTGAGAGATTTGTGAGAGAAAAGAGTCTTTAGGTGTTACCCATGTACAGCAGACCAGGAAGCCTGATATGTTTTCAATAATGTACACCCAGGCCTTGA
>NW_006960355.1:0-8775 GCF_000164805.1 Carlito syrichta
AGATGACAGTGACCATGATAACTACAGTAATAATAACCCCCAACATCTATGGGCTGTTTAATTCAATTGTGTTCAATACTATGTTATTTTTATCTTTAGTGGAAAATCTCTCTTTTGAATTTCAGAGACATGTCTACAACTGTCTACTCAATATCTTTTTTTTTTTTGAGTTGGAGTCTCACTCGGTCACCCAGACTGGAGTGGAGTGGCTGCTCCCGGCCACCGCAGCCTTGACCTGCTGGGCTCCAGCGATCCTTCCGCCTCAGTCTTCCAAGTAGCCGGAATTACAGGCATGCGCTACCACACTCGGCTGATTTTTTGATTTATTGTAGAGATGAGGTCTCGCCAAGTTGCCCAGGCGGGTCTCGAACCTGCGGGCTCAGGCAATCCACTCACCTCAGCCTCCCAAAGGCGCAGGATTACAGGCTGAGCCACCAAGCCCGGCTACTCATTATCTTTTACTTGGATTTCTGTGAGGCATCTCAAGCCTAACTCATGCAAAGAATTGTCTTCATGTAAGTCACTGGGCCTTCCGTGGTCACCCCATCTTTATAAATTACATTTCCATTCTAAAAATAAAACAACTTGAAGATACACACATGCAAACGCGTGTACACACACACACTTCTCCACCATCCCGTTTGTCAGCAAATCTGGCATCCCTGTCAATCTAATATTAGCATCCAAGTGCTTTCCCATGGTGCAGCTCTGTTTTGCAGGAGGACTTATCACTAATGTCTAACATACCACTGAGATATCAAAATAGTGTTTTTAAAATTCTGAGTTGCATGGAACATAACAAGGAACGGAGGTGTCTCAACTATTCACAGTTTATAAAATAGAAAATGTAGTATGGAATGTGTCAATAAAATGTTAGCAATTAATAATAGTAATTTACACTTTAAAAATGCCGTTTAGGCCCATAATAATTTGTGTGTATGTGCTTGTGTGTGTGTGATGATAGTACAAGAAAAGTGTAGACTTGTATGGGAATTCAATAACAGTTTCCAATGCCAAGCATTTATTAAATACCTAATGCATGTCTGGTACTATCCACTAAGGAAATATACAAAGATAAATGAGACTAAGTCTACATCCTCAAGGAGCTCTTATTCTAGTACAAGAGTCAAGGAAATAATCAGTTTAATAATCACTGACTCAATTTCTCAAACTCACAGTAACTGTAATGATTCAGAGCACTATTGGCCTGGTGGAAGCTACCCTAATAGATGTGGAAGTAAACAAAACGTATATGGTAATTTTTCAAACTCAACAACCATAAGCAACAATGAACATCACAGGGCCTGTGATTTACCAAATCCCATAATTGTTCATATTAAGGAAACCAGAATAGAGTTCTGGAGATGGCTAAGGAATTAACGTTTTCAATCTCCACATACTTGATGTTGCAATGTTGTGCTTCAAAATGTCACCTCATGGAGAGAGGTTTATCAGAGCTGATGTGAGATCAAAGTCTTTATTAGGTTTATTTCCCAAGAGTGTCTGTGTATTTGGGCGATCCATCCATTAAAGGCATAAACTTTGCATTGGGTTATTCCAGTAAATCAAGAAAGCTACTGAGTGCTGAGACCACTAAAGTCCTCATGAGGTCAAATCAAGAATGACATAGAAATATGGAGTACCAGAACACAAGCCAGGATTTGGAAGCTTTTCTCACATACTCAGTTATGTTTTAAAATAAATGTATCACTGACAAGAAACTGCTTCTTCTAAAACACATTCATTGTGGAAACAAAACACAGCCATAAACCAAAGACACTATTTCTGGTAAATGTCAGTTTATTTGTTAAAAATTTATTGAGGACCCATTGTGTGCGAGATACTCCAAAGGGAGTTAAAAATGAAAAGAGTTGGTTCTAGTGATTCCAAATTTAATAGATGTATAGGAAAAATATTCCCAAACATGCAATTAACCCGCAAAATACTTGGATGAGTGTAGGTACAAGGTATAATAGATGATCTGTCTCAAAACTATGGTGGAGTTGAGTTTAAAAAATGAAAAAGAGTTAAGCTAGTAGACAACTGATAGAGTAGTTGATCCAGAAAAAGAGAGCATAGGGAATTGAAAAATTTGCTGAAAGAGCAATTTCTCTGTTTCCTAATATCTGGCATCCTTTTAAACTGTTGCTTAATTATGATATTTAGTAGAAATAATATCCAGTTGGCAGTCAGAATGATTTGTCATGGTAAACAGAATACAATGGATCCTTATTCTGGCTGTGTAGATGAGGCCATTGTTTCACCAGTAAATTCTATTTTTCTATCTTAGTTACTATGAGGCCATACGTTTTGGAAGTATGATTTTCACTTTTTTTTGTGGATTGTTGATTCTAAAGGACATCAAAAAACAATACTGATTCAAATCATATATCTTTAATAAATTATACATAATTAATTATTCATTTATTTATTCATATCACAAGCATGATTGAATGGTTTACAAGATATCAACCATTGTGCTAGATTCTGCAGATAACAGGAATAAATAACATATTCTCAACCCCCAAGACTCAAAATCTAATGGGGTTTTCAGATACCATCAAATAGATAAATGTTTTCCAGTTCATCTGTTAACTTTTATCTATCAGATGACAGTGTGATCATTGCAAGAATAAAAGAAAATGGGTAATAGAATTATAAACAAAGGTGACCTAACAAGAATGCATAAATTACATTTTTGAGAACGAGTGAAATCGGACCCAAATTTTGAATGATGAACCAAGAGTGGTGAAAGTTGTTTTAGGCTAGGAAATAAGATAAACAAAGACAGAAGATATAAAATGTCAGGGATTGTCAGGGAAGTTCTACATATAATATGGTTTTCTGGAATATCATGAAGATTGGTATGATCCAGGAGATAGGTAATAACTTAAAATTTATATCTACTTTCATGTTCTATGTTCTTTTTGTCTTCACTGACAATCACCTCTCAGCCAAATGTCATGGTAACTTTGTAAGGTGCTTCATATGTCTCTGGACTCTTAACCATCTAATAAAAAAGCAATGCTTTTTGATGTAGTTGAACAGCTGCTATTAAGTATAAGATTAACAAATGAGTCAAAATGTGCTGCTGAGGGTGAGTTAATGCATTATAGCAGTGTTAATTAAGCTATTATTAAAAGATTGATGGCTACCTCTCGTATTCCTAGAATTTGCACACACACTTCATTAATCCCTGCCCTCCCTGCGGGATAAGGCACCACACCTGTTCCTCTTCATGAGCATAAGTACTGTCTGCCAGATAGCTGGTGTGTGGTTGAGACAAACATGGATAACGTGGCAGATCAAAGAGAAAGCACCCTGGTCTTTGATAGGGATTTTACTTTCCCTTTATTTTGATAATGCACCTGGACCTTTTTACATTGTTTATTTGGAATAGAATTATAAGGTGTGCTCATTAAATTCCTTTTACTATCATCAATATTAAACTCCCATTTTGTGTTTCAGGTATATTCCCTGAGATTTAGAATTTACTAGATGTGACCATTGCATAAGTTTTGGGAGACTGTCTCTATTTTACACCATGGAAAATACAGCTGATTGGAACAGATGAGACAGGGAAATAAGATATTGACAATGGAGTCAAAGAACAGCATCATGTGTAGAAGACAATAATTTTAGGTGTAGAAATTTATGGAGGAAAGATTTCAGAGCTTTGAGGGATAAAGTAAATAAAAACAATAGCAATGATAGTTGTTTTTTATGGAAAACCTGCTCTGTCAGACACTATTGTTATGAACTTCAGATACATCCATTTAGTCCCTATTGTCATTTATTTGAGGTCAAATGTATCCCTAATTTATAGTTTTAAAGCCTAGACTTTAATGACTACAGTACTTGCCTACTGTCCTACAGCTAGTAAGAGGCAGAACTGCATTCAAATGTAGGAAGATCCACTGCTACAGACTATGCTCTTAGCCGCTCTCTTCAACTATCTTTGTATTTGGTGATATCCAGCTACCAGAAGAATTCCAATCGTGACTTTCAGTGAAGACAGGACTTTCCATCCCTGAATTCATTTTCAGGAACTGCAAACACCGATCACATAGATAATATTACACTTCTGTGATGTTAGGAAGTTGGTGCTAGCAAAATGGATTTCAAGGTAGATTGGGTGGCTAAAGGATAATTGCTTGACATTCAGAAAGAGTTTCCAGGGAAATACTTGAGTTCTTCAAGCTGTAAAGTCTAGTCTTCAATTTTGCTATGTCTGTTCAAAAGGGATCAGTCTTTTGAGGTCAGAGGGATTTAGTAAGAAATTAATCCCACAAGAGACAACCATGCCCCTTTCATATGTTACATACAACTGCATATCTTCTTTTTTTTCCCCTTGAGTTGGAGTCTTACTCTGTTGCCCAGACTGGAGTGCTCATGGCCACCGCAGCCTTGACCTGCTGGGGTTCAGGCAATCCTTCTGCTTCAGCCTTCCAAGTAGCTGGAACTACAGGCACATGCCACTACACCTAGCTAATTTACTTATTGTAGAGACAAGGTCTTGCCAAGGTGCCCAGGCTTGTCCCAAACCCGCAGGCCCAGGAAATTTATTAACCTTGGCCTCCCAAAGTGCTGGAATGACTGACTGAGCCACCGAGCCCTGCCACAACTGTATATCTTACAAGGATGGCTCCTTTAAGTTGAGCAGTATGTTCTTGTCTTGTTGGATACTATGCAGAAAAACAAATTATAATCTGAAAGCTGCTTAGTGGTCATGGAATTAGAGCAAAAGGACTTGAATGAACGTGTCCACATTTGTTGTAGGAATATACTTTCCAAATAGAATGTAAATGATCAAGGCACAAGGACCCTCCTAGAACGAAGGAGTTGACAAGAATCTCACTTTTAGTCTTCGCTTTATCCTGGGCTTTCTAACGGTCACTTTATTCTTTGGGAAAGTAGCTTTTGGAAGTGTGTTCAAATTCTAATCATATATTTCTGAAGCTACATTCTCATTATTATGATTGAACTCAAATGACTGCACATTTTCAACTATTATTAAGTACACTGTTTCCATAGGTAGCCAACTTCATTTGTTTCTGGGTACTTTTAATTAATTAATTAATCTATTTTTAGGTCAGAAAATATAGTTTATTTAAAAACTATATTAGAATAGGAGAGAGAGAGAGAGAGAGAGAAAGAGAGAGAGAGAGAGAGACAGAGACAGAGACAGAGAGAGAGAGAGAGAGGATTCATCTCCCCAAGGTAGGGGAGGGCGCCAAAAGCTTAAGAAAACATGGCCTGGCTATAACTCAAAGAGCACATGGTCACATCATAGCTTAGCAAGGCAACGGCCCACTGGATACTATTTAAAAATGATTTATTCGAGATGATCTTAGCACTGTTTACCACTCGTATACTTCCAACAAGCAAAATAACCACTCTGTGTGTCACCACTATATAAAGTTGATGTGAGTGGTGAGTGCTTCAGTTTGCCCTGACTGGTTTCCATGAATCCTCTCTTGTTATTCTAGTAACATTTTCTCCCCTGCAACCAGAATGACTGTTTAAAAATACTAGTCTTGACATAAATTTTCTGCTATACTTTCTGAAATGGATGGCCTCTATTTCTGCTCATTTTAACCTCAAAATTATTACTGTAAGCTAAAGACTTTGTAGTATTTGACCCCCACCAAGTCCCTTTTTTCTTTGTGGGATGACCATACTAGTTGTATCTCAATCACTTACATATACCAGTGTATGTCCTACCAGAAAACCTGCCTATGTGTACTGCAACTTACTAAGCTGTTCTTTCTTCCTTTTAATCAATTAATTCCTACTTATCCCTTATATTCCAGATACCATTTACTTACACAGAAAAAGACTTCTTGGCTCTTATTACCTAGGTCATGTTTTCCTATTATATACTCATACATATGAGGGGGGACACCCCCCAAACGGAATTTATTTATAAATAACTGTATATTTATTCTTCCATGTTTAAACTTGTCACCTTCAAAGTCCTCTCTGTTAGATGCAATACATACACCTATCAAGATGCTTTTTCCACTGCTCCACACAGTTTTTGAACTCATCAATATGGATACCTTTTAGTGCTTCTACCATGTTTTGTTTCACCATTTCCACATCACCAAAATATTTCCCTGTGAGGACTTTTTTCATCCAGGGAAACAAACAAAGTTTCTTGGGGAGAGATCGGGTGAATAGAGAGGGTAGGAAATAGGGGTCATACCATTTTTGGTCAAAATCTGCTGAGCGCTCAGCATGACGTGGGCAGGTGCACTCATCAACCACCCATCATGAAATCGGCAAATGTGTGGAAAAAAAATCTTCAAAAAAAATCATGAAGCAGAACACAGCCTCTCACAGCAATGATAGCTGGTACACTGATGCCAATAGGGTCCTAGAACACTTACCTAGACGAGGAAGCTACAAGGAGCCTGCCCTCTGAAAAAATAATTGTTTTGAGGCCCCCCTCATATCACCAGGGACCCCTCTTTGACATATCTGCTCTGTTATAATTTGTACTTATTCATAGAGTTATTTGACTAAAGTCTATCTTCCTTGCTATACTTCCAACTGTCCAACTGTATAGGCGTCCTCTTGGAAAAGTGGCTGGCACTGTGAGTGACACATAGCGGGTGCTCCCAAACAATGCTGGATGAGTCAATGCAAGCCATGGTAATGTCTGTGTCTCACCGTGACTTTTTAATTTATTCTTTCAAAATGATACCATTGTATCCCTTATCGTAAAATGACTTTATGCTTTACACAATGTAAAACCTTCAGTACAGAAATGCATAATGTAGAGAATGAAAATCTGAGAAAATCACTGTTCCTCCACTAGGGAATAACTATTTACAGTTAGAAGAATATGCTTCCAGTGTTTATTTTCTATGTGACATGTGTGTTTGTGTGTGTGTCGTTTCAACATAAATCAAACCGTATTATTTGTGAAGTCTCTTTCTACTTATTATGATGTGGAGACATTTCAATGCAAATACATAGAAATGATATATATGTTTTTTGAATTGGAGTCTCTGTCACCCAGGCTAGAGTGCAATGGCACACTCACCACCACCGCACCCTTGACCTGCTGGAATTAGGGAATCCTTCCACCTCAGCGTTCCAAATAACTGGAACCACAGGCATGCACTGCCATGCCTGGCTTATTTTTTGATTTATTGTAGAGATGAGGTCTCACCAAGTTCCCCAGGCTGGTCTTGACTCCCCGGGGCTCAGGCAATCCTCTCGCCTCGGCCTCCCAGTGTGCTGGAATGACAGACTAAGCCACCGCCCCTGGTCAATGATATTTCTTAACTGATGTACATTTAGCTTAATTGCAATGATAAACATGCCTATTTTTGCAAACCCATTTGTGTATACTTTTCCAGTATTTACATAGATTTCTAACAATGACATTGCTGAATCAGAGGACTGCCTGTCTTGAATGTTCATATATATTATTTTCCAAATTCTTCCATAAAGATTTTACAATTAGCTGGGTTCGGTGGCTCAGCCTGTAATCCCACACTTTGGGAGGCTGAAGTGAGTGGACTGCCTGAGCCCATGGGTTCGAGACCCACCTGGGCAACTTGGCAAGACCTCATCTCTACAATAAATCAAAAATTAGCCGGGCATGGTAGCGCGCGCCTGTAGTTCCAGCTACTTGGAAGGCTGAGGTGGAAGGATCGCCGGAGTCCAGCAGGTCGAGGCTGCGGTGGCCGGGAGTGGCCACTGCACTCCAGTCTGGGTGACAGAGTGAGACTCCAACTCAAAAAAAAAAAATTTTACAATTTATGTATCCACTGAAAAGGTGATCAAGATGGGCTTCCTTGACCCCCACAGATATTAGCTAAATGATCAGGGACTATTCCGTTTTTGCTCATCATTGTTTCCTCCAGACTTCTTAGAATGCCTACCGCATAAAAGGTTCCCAGAGGTGTGTTGTGGTTTTGTTACTATTGTTATAATGACATGAATAAATAAATAAATAAAATTTTAAAAAAGTATCCACCAAGGACTAAGGAACATCCTCATGTTGAAGTTAAATGATTCAATACATTGAAAGGTTTTACTACCCTGTAAAATTTGCTTCCATATGCCCCTAAGTTTAAGACTCTTAAATCAGATAACTCACGGAAAAAGCATAATACTTGTATATGAGAAGGTAATAGAATATGTCCTTTTGCTTTCTGGGTAGACTTTAAAGAATAATTATTTAGAGTGTCTGAATTCACAATTAACAAAAATTATGGATAAGGCACCGATTTGGAAAACAGAATACTTAAGATGAGAATGGATGAGGAGGCCACGGAACTTCAAGTTTCATCATAAAATAAGCTTTGTGTATGTTAAAGTGGATCTATGAGGGTGAAGATATAGGAGAATAATCAACTATGACCATGAAAATAATGAAAGCTTTCCACCTGGATGGTTTCATGCCTAGGTTTCGAATACTTATTGAACTGCACCCCTTCTTTTTCTCCTATTGCCTCTCATTGTGATATTATAACAATCAAGCCAAATAATTACAGGAACTTCCATAAATATTTTCCATACCCAAAACACATCATATTTTCCTATTTTCTTTTATCCAAAATTATTTCAAGGTAAAAAAACAAACAAACAAACAAATGCATTTATTCTGAATTTAGTGTGATGATAAAATGGCACTTAGCTGAGAAGTCAAAGTGTGAAGATGGTGGGGTTAACAAGAAGCATCCACTAGTAAGAGTTTACAGAATCCATGCCAGGCCCCTTGGCCATCTAATCTCTCAAACTGTAGCCCACTTGGGA
>NW_006960356.1:0-763 GCF_000164805.1 Carlito syrichta
CTCTACAGTAAATCAAAAAACGGGGCCAGAAATGGACAGCATAGCAAGACCCATCTCTACAAAAAAAGAAAAAGAATCAACCACGTGCCATGACTCATACCTGGAACTCAGCACTTTGGGAGGCCGAGGCGGGAGGATGGCCTGAGTCCGTGGTTCGAGATCCACCAGGTCCACTTGGTGAGACTTCGTCTCTACAATAAATCAAAATAACAAGGCCAGCCTGGGCCACATAGCAAGACCCCATCTCTACAAAAAATTAAAAAAAGAATCAATCATGTGCCATGGCTCCTAACTGGAACCCCAGCACTTTGGAAGGCCGAGGCGGGACGATGGCCTGAGTCCGGGGGTCTAAAATCGCCTGGCCAACACAGCAAGACCCCATCTCTACAATAAATTTTAAAAAAAATTAGTCGGGCGAGGTGGCACGCGCCTGTGGTTCCGGCGCCTTGGGAGGCTGAGGGGGGAGGCTTGCCGGAGCCCAGTGGAGGCGGCAGGGGTTCGGGAGTGTAGCCTGGGCAGCCTATCCAGAACACGACCCCAAAAATAATCATGATAATGATGATCACGTGGGGACCATGAATTTAAAAAACCAAAGACAGAAGCGGGGAGGCGAAACGGGCCGATCCCGCCTCCGCCGGATCATCGGGATCCATCCTCCCTCCCCGTCTCGCACCCGCCCCCGTCCTCACCAGCTCCCGTTTCGCGGGGGTCGCGGCGACCTCCCTATGGGTCTCCCAGGGCCTGCGGGTCACAAGGCGACGGA
>NW_006960357.1:0-786 GCF_000164805.1 Carlito syrichta
CAGCTTGCTAGCTAGGTAGCTAGCTAGTTATATCAGCTGTGTAGCCTGCTGGCTAGATAGTCACCTAGTTAAGTCAGCTGACTAGCCCGCTGACATAACTAGCTAGCAAACAAGCTACTTGATATTTATTCAGCTGACTAGACAGCTGGTTACTTAGATGTGTCACCTAGTTAATTCAGCTGGATAGCCAGATGGCTAGCTATGTAGCAAGCTAGTTAATTCAACTGGCTAGAAAGCAGGTCAGCTAGTAAAGCCAGCTAGTTATGACAGGTAGTGATGTAGTTAAGTCAGTTCACTAGCCAGCTGACTAACTAATTAAGTCAGCTATTTAACTCAGCTGGCTATCCAGGTGAATGGAGAGGTAGAGAGCTAGTTATGTCAGCTGGCTAGCCAGCTGGATTGCTAGTTAATTCAGTTAGTTTAGTCACATGCCTGGCCAGCCACCTAGCTTGTTAATCAACTACTTAAATCAGCTGCCTAACCAGTTGGCTATCTAGTCAATTCACCTCATTAATCAGTTGGCTAAGCAGCTCGCTAGTTAATTAAAAAGCTAGTTGTCATTCGACTGCACAGCTGGCTGGGTAGTTATTTCAGCTAGTTAAGTTAGCTGGCTAGCTAGTTAAGTCAGCTAGTTAATTCAGCTGACAAGCCAGCTGCCTAGCTGTGTAGCGAACTCATTAATTCAGCTGGCTAGATAGCTGGCTAGCTAGTTAGGTCACCTAGTTAAGTCAGCTTGCTGGCCAGCTGGATAAGTAAGTAACTAGATAGTTAAGTCAGCTGGCAAGC
>NW_006960358.1:0-5834 GCF_000164805.1 Carlito syrichta
CAAGCTTTTTCACCTTTCCAATTTGCTTCAAATGCCCAATGATTGGAGAATGGTCAACACTGAGTTATTCAGCAACTTCTCTTGAAGTTGTAAGAGGATTAGCTTTGATGATTACTCTCAGTTGGTCGTTGTCAACTTCAGATGACCAGCCACTATGCTCCTCATCTTCAAGGCTCTTGTTCCCTTTGCAGAACTTCTTGACCCACCACTGCACTGTATGTTCATTAGCATTTTCTGGGCCAAATGTGTTGTTGGTGTTGCAAGTTGTCTCTGCTGCTTTGCAACCCATTTTGAACTTGAATAAGAAAATTGTTCAGATTTGCTTTTTGTCTAACATCATTTCCATAGACTAAAGTAAACATATAATAAACAGTCAGTAATAAGTCATTAGCAAAAAAACATAAAGTAAGAAATGCACATTCAAATGATGCATAACAGCTGGGCTCGGTGGCTCAGCCTGTAATCCCGCGCCTTTGGGAGGCTGAGGTGAGTGGATTGCCTGAGCCCACGGGTTCGAGACCCGCCTGGGCAGCGAGATCTTATCTCTACAATCTTATCTCTACACTGCACTCCAGTCTGGGCAAAAGAGCGAGACTCCAACTCAAAAAAGAATAAAAAATAAATGATGCATAACATGACCACATTTATTTAATAATGTATTCCATTATCAGATGGCAAATATCAACAGTGCAAAAACTGAAATTACTTGTGCGTGAAACTAAATCTATGAATCTAATTTCATTATTTGTAAAATGAGAATAATAATACCTTTGTCATCTCTCATGAGGATTAAATAAGTTTATAACTAACATATGTAGAAAAGTATCTGTCAAACACTAAATATCATGTAAGTGTTCTCTGCTACTATTATTATTTTGCTGTTGATGTAATAAGACAACAATGTAAATGAGATTTTAAACATTGGAAAGGAAGAGAAAAATATTATTGCAGATTATATGGTTGTCTCACTAGAAAATCCAAGTAAATCAACTGGACAAAAGAAAAAAACTGATACCAGAATTTAATGGCCAGATATAAGATTAGGTTAAAAAAATCAATAATGTTTCTAATATACTAGAGTAACCAAGTGGAAGATGTAAAATAATTACATTTTCTGTATGTATGAGGGGGAACCCAAAAAACCCTAGAATTTATTTATAAAATTGTGTATTTATTCTTACATGTTTAAACTTCTCACCTTCAAAGTATTCTCCATTTGATGCAATATACCTATCTAGATGCTTTTTTCATTGCGCAAAACAATTTTTGAACTCATCCATTTTGATACCTTTTAGTGTTTTTGCCATTTTTTTGTTTTACCTCTTCCACATGGGCAAAATATTTCCCTTGGAGGACTTTATCTGGGAAAACAAAAAAAGTCACTTGGGACAAGATCAGGTGGATAGGGAGGTTGGGGCTTGGGAGTCATGTTTTTGGTCCAAAATAGCTGAACACTCTTCATGGCATTGGCAGATCGCTTATGTAAATTGCCCATCATGAAATGGGCAAATGTATTGAAAGAATCTCAAAAAAATTTGACTGATGCCAAGTGCAACCTTACTACAATGCTAGCTGATACCAGTGGGTTCCTAGAAAACTTACTTAGTGGGAAGCTTGTACTATGAGGAGCTCCCCCTTCAAAAAATAATTCTGAGTTTTTTGGGGGTGTTCCCCTCTCACAGGAGTAGGTATAGAATACATTCTTGTTTATGTTGCAAAGTCCTTGGCTTGATCTACATGGAGATGGTTGGATTTTGAAATATCAGCACATCAATTATTCAGTAGGACAAGTGATTTTTTGTTGGCATGTGCAAACATGTTAAATGTTATGTATAGATTTCTTTAAATATTTAAAAGTCTTCCCCTTAACTTTACATGGAGGATCTTACTAATCAGTTTCCTCGAGAAATCGATTTTCAGATACTCTGGTGAATCTTTGCTACGCTTTAAATTCAGCCATTTGCCTAAGCGTGGTGAAGCATGAGGAGACAATTTTCACAAGACTGTTGTCCGGATTTTCTTCCCCATTCAACTAAGTTCACACAGATCCCTTGTTGGAAATTAAAATGCCTGGCAACCCACGTGGGACTGCACAGAAGCAGTTACAGCAGTAGAGATTTAAGAAGAAAAATATTTAATCCTTTTATGAAGACCCAACCCCCACTCCAATCAAATTTTTGCTCTCGAATAGCCATATGAAGTCAGTATTGAATCTATTGAACTAAGTCTATCATATTCCATGCAAAGTAGATGTAGATTGGATTGAAGAGCCAGACGTGTCCCATTATCTTTTATAATCTATTCAATATTGGAATCAATTCGAAGTCAGCACCTCTAACTTCCAACAATTTAATCAAATGCTTTCCAGATTGACCACATGTAGGATAAGCAAAATACCTAGGGTGACACTGCTGTGTCTATGTGAGGCCTAATTCAAGGAAAAAATGACTCCCTTTGGCAGTTTTTGAACGGATTGGGTTTCTCAAGTGATTCTTGAGTCAACAATCTCAGCATGACAGTTAGACTGGCATTGAACTCAGTTTTTTGAATAACCAAGATATGAAGGTCCCACATACTCAGACGATCTGTGATAGAAACCACATAGCTTGAGATTTGCAGGCCCACCAGTATTTAGAATTACTCTTTTGGATGTTCAGACTCCAGCGTAGCTGTGGTGGAGTAGAAGGGATGCATTCTAGTACTTGCCTCTCCAATTTACATTACCAGCTTTAGAACATCCAGAGGTGCCTTTGCCCTTTCTAACCTCAGCTTCCAAATATTAAAAGTAGTGATAATAATACTTAGGCTGCCAGATTTTTGGAATATTTAATACCGTCCAAAGTATGGAAGCTTTATAAACTATAATTTGTTTATTATATAATTTATAACAATTGCAAAGCACTATTTTAGTAGGACTAGATTTTGCTGGTAATTCATATATTTAGCATCCTCTTTAGGATCAGGTAGGGGTCCTCTGTGCTTAAAATAAATGGCATCTGATTTTTAAGCCAGTTGAAGGGCTTTTTCCTCTTATAAATATCATAGCACTTTCTTGGAATCATGTCTGCATGCCAGTATATAAAATGCCTTTTACTTGTATTTACTACATTCTTGAAAGCTCTTGAATATATATTTCATTTATCTTTATCGTGTACCAGGTACATAGTAGGTGCTTACATGGTTGAACAGATAAATACAAGAACAGACAGTACATTACTACACGTCTTATTTCCCACGTAGAGTCCTTCTCAAAGGCACATATTATACAGAACAGTTAGTTTTAGAATCATTTAGGCATTTGCCTTTCACCTTTTGTCCTCTACTTTTTTTTCCCTCTGAGTTAGAGTCTCACTCTGTCGAGCAGGCTGGAGTGCAGTGGCACTATCACAACTCACTGCAACCTCGCCCTCCTGGGCTCAGGCAATCCATCTGCCTCAGCCTCCTGAGTAGCTGAAACTACAAGCATGAACCATCATGCCCAACTAGTTGTTTTGATGTTTTGATTTCTTATAGAGACAAGGCCTCTCTATGTTTCCCAGGGTGGTCTTGAACTTCTGGGCTCAAGCAGTCCTCCCTCAGCCTCTTCTGATGCTTCCTTGGTGAGGCTGAAGGCCCTCATTTATCCTTGCTGTTGCCCCAGTGCAGATCCTGAACTCATTGTGGGCATGTACTGATTGTGGTTTGTGTCTCTAGTGCCTGTCAGAGTGTCTGGCATGTAAGAAGACAGTAGCTCTTTGGATTAATGATGTGCTTATGTAGTTTGAATTGCCGATAAGAATTAGGATATAAAAAGGTTGAAAATGGCAAGGCATTTTGACTCACACCTGTAATTCCAGCACTTTGGGAGGCCGAGGTGGAAAGCTTGCTTAAGTACATGAGTTTCAGAACAGGTTGGTCAAATGGCAAGAGCCTGTCTCCAAAAAAGAAAGCAAAGATTGTAAACAGCAGGTAGTTTGGACATAATCTTAACAGTACTATTATTTTGGCTTCTATAATCAATTGCCCATCTAAATGATGAGATGAGGAGAATTGTGCTACAACATTTTGGAGTGGCACGCTCCATATTTAAACTTCTCCTGTTTTATACACTACACTATGTTTATTTGGGGGGGGGATTTCAGATACATGAAAAACATGAGAAATTGGGGAATAAAGCAATTATGGCTTATAAATTAAGGACTACTGACTTAAATAATTTCACAATACATGATTAAAATGTTGACAGGTATTCCTATGGGAACAATTTGCCTTTTATAAGTATGTCAATATAGTGATGTGGCCACATTTACCTTAAAATATCCATGAAGTAGTGTGCAACCTACCAGTCAGTGGAAACGTTTTACAATTTTCTTCATGTACAACCTGTTTAAATAGACTCTTGCCTTAAGTATTTTCTAATGATGTGAATAGCCGCTTACAGTTCAAAGGGAAGGGTCATTTTGTTCATCCCAAACGTGATGGTTTAAGAAAATGAAAGATATATACAAAATTAGCAGCACCCAGGGCCAGCAGCCAGGCCTCTTTTTGTATAAGCTCCTGGTCATTACTGTACGTGATATGGACAAATCCATACCTGGGAAAAAGATGTGAAGATGATGATGATTGTGTCAGAGAGATGCTAAGAAAAATCACTGGGTTTATTGGTGGTTTCTTCTTTATTTATAAGATGCCCTGTGATGTGTTCTTGATAATCAGGAAGAAATTACATAAATTTACTTTGAATGATACCTGACCCTTCCCTTCTCTAAAAACAACAACAACAAAAACAAAACCCTTAATGTTTTCAACAAAAGTATTGTTTATTAATAAGCAGAAAACCATCATTCTTTCACTTTAAAAGTCTCTGGAAGCTTGAGGTTTATCTCTCTGTCTTTCTCTCTATCCATCCATCCATTCATTCCATATATTGTAAATATAGATATATCTGTTTAAAATATAGATATTCTTAAACCTGCAGCAAATGACATAACCAACCAATTCTCTCTCTGTTTGTTAGGGCTGAGAGTAGAAAGGAAGAGCTTTGGATTGGCAAAGTGACAGGCTTCAAAAATAACTTGTCTAGTTTCTAACTATCTCTGCTCAAAACACACAAAAAATTGTTTGATGTATAGAGACATGAAGTAATTTAAATCATTATCCAAATTCATGATGTGAAATCTTTCCACATCTTTTGAAGAAGCATATGGGCCCTGAAATGTGAATATTCATTTGGAATTAGCTTTTCCTTTTACTCACTCACTCTCAGGATGTCTCTGATAACAGGCACTTGTGTGGAATGGAGTCCTCTGTAGAGATTATTTGTGAAAAAGGCATTATAATCAACATAACATTCAGATGCTGTGACGGTTCAGATCTTGCCATCACCAGGAACAATGGTGTAGCAGTACTGTTCAGATCAAATGCTGACTAATTGTCCACCTTCGAAAAGGACAGTTATCACATTTTTCTTGTTGTTGAGTTCACAAAGCAGACTTTTAAAAAATCAGTTATCTTTAAATTGAAGCATTAGATTTTTTTTAATATTAGTGTTATTTTTATTACCAGGGAATTAAGTTCCTCTGACTCCTGATGGAAATACAGAGCCTATTTTTGAAAAGCCACGTTCATATTGCATGTGTGAGAGAAAGAGAGGAGAGAAAGAATTTTTGACAGAATGAGCTAGAAAATTAGCTAGGGCAAAGTTGTAAAGAGTCTTTACAGACCCATTTCCATTCATTAAAATTAATAATTTAGCCACTTGGTACTTAGCATTAGGGTCTGTGGAGACTTTATGACTTTAACATATAAAAGATAGACTTCCAGAAATATCAAGGTTATAAATAAGATGGTGGGAG
>NW_006960359.1:0-7696 GCF_000164805.1 Carlito syrichta
TCCTCCATATTTACTCCTCTATGATTGGTGCCCTAATGGCAGGGCATACTCTGTGATTGATTCCCTAGTGACAAGCCCTCTTCTGTGATGTTTCACCTAGTAAATAGACTTCTTCCAAAATAAGTGTCTCAGTAACTAACCCAGTTCTTTGATGGGTGCCTCACTTTCAGGGCCTCCTCCATAATGGGTGCACCAGTTACTGGCCCTCCTCTGCTATGAGTGTCCTATGACTGATCATCCTGGATAAAAGGTGTTACATTGACTTAACCTACTCTTTGATTGGTGCCCCAGTGACTGAACCTTGTTCAAATTGGTTGCTCCAGCGAGTAGCCCTTCTCTGTGATGGAAGTCCCAGTAACTGGGCCTCTTTCATAATTGGTGTTCCAGTGAATAGCCCACATCTGTGATAGGTGCCCCATTGATTGGCTGTCTTCCGTGATGAGTGTCCCAGTGACTGAATCTCCTCTGGGACAGATTTCTCATTGAATAAGCCTCGTTCATAATGTCTGCCCCAAGGACTGGCCATCATCTGTAATCAGTGCCCTAGTGACTGGTTCTCCTCTGTGTAAAATGCTCCAGTGAATGATCCTCTTCTGTAATGTGTTCCCCATTGACTACCTTTTTTCTGTGATTGCTGCCTGACTGACCAGTTCTCTTCAATAATGTGATTGGCGCCCCAGTGACTCATTTTTCATAATGGTTTCCCAGTGAATCATCCTTTTCAGTAATAGGTGTCCCACTTAATAATTGGTATCTTCCATAATGTGTGCCCCAGTAACTGGGCCTCTTCTGTGATAGGTGTCTCAGTGACTATCTTGTCTGTGAAATTGGTCACCAAATAGACTGGTCCTCTTCTGTGATGGTTGCCTCAGTGAATATCTGTCCACAGTGATTGATGATCTCTGAGGAGTCTTCCTCCTCTATGTGTGCCCCAGTGACCTAGCCACCTTGTTGATAGGTGTTCCAGAGACTGGTCCTTCTAAATAATAGGTTTCCAAGTAACTGCCCTTGCTCTGAGATGGATGTTCCAGTAACTGGGCCTCATTTATAATGGGTGTTCCTGTGTTAAGTTACCCTTTGTAAATGTTGTCCCATGACTGGTCCTCTTAATTATGCATGCCCCAGTGACTGGCCCTTCTCTGTTATGGGTACCAGTAACTAGCCCTCCTTTGTCATGGGTGTCCCAATGATTTTCCCTCCTCGGTGAGGGGTGCCTCTGTGACTGGTCCACCTCTTTAGTGGTTTCCTCAGTCAGTTACCTTCCATCATGATGGGTGTCCCAGTGAGTTTAACTCCTGTGTGATTGGATCTCCAGTTGCTGACCATTATCTGTCATGGCCATCCCTGTAATTGGCCCTTCTCTATGAAGGATGCCTCAGTGAGTGTTCCTTTCGGTGTTTGTTTTGTCATTGACTAGCCCTACTCTGTGACTAGTGTTTCAGTTACAGGTTTTCCTTTGAAATCGGTGTCCCAATGACAGACCCTCTTCTGCGATGGGTACCCCAGTGTCTGGATGCCATTGTGACGTGTGCTCCAGTGACTGTCCCTCCACTTTGTTAAGTATTTCAGTGACTGGTCTCCTCTCTGATGGGTACAGCAGTCTTGAGCCTCTTTTTAACAGGTGCCCCAGTCATTTGCCCTCCTCTGAGATGGGTGCTTCAGTGACGGGCCATCCTCTGTGTTAGGTGCCTCAGTGATTGCACCTCCTCTCTAATAAATTCCCAGTGACTTGACCTCTTCTTTGATGGCTAACACAGGGACTGGGCCTGCTCTGTCAAAAGGGCCCCAGTGACAGAACCATTTCTGTGATTGCAGCACCAGAGCATAAGCATCTTCTTAATGGGTGTCCCAATGACTGGTCCTCCTCCGTGATGGGTGCCTCAGTGACTGCAACTCCTCTGTGATGCGTTCCTTAGTGACTGACTCTCTTTGGAATGGGTGCCCCTGTAACTGACTCTCCTCTGTGCTGGGTGTCACAGTGAATGACTCTCCTATATGATAGATGCCCCAATGACAGAGCCTCCTCTATAACGAATGTTCCAGTGACTTGCCCTCCTTTATGATGGGTGCCAAAGTGACTTGTCCTACTTTGTGAAAAATACCCCAGTGACTGGTCCTCCTCATCGATGGGTGCCACAGTGACTAGCTTTCCTCTGTGTTATCTGTCCTACTGACTGTGTCTTCTACATAATGTGTGGTCCTGTCTTCCTCCACTTTGTGTGTGGCCATGACTAGGCTTCCTCATTGATTGGTGTCCCAATGACTTGCCCTCCTGCATAAAGGTTGTCCTAGTGACTGAACTTCCAGTGATGGATTACCCAGTAACTAGGCCTCTCCCATAATGGGTGACCCAGTTACTGATCCTCCTTTATTATGGGTGTCCAAATGACTGGCTTTCCTCCATAATGGTCGCCCCAGGGACTAGTCATCCTTGTGATGGCTTTCTTACATACTAGTCATTCTCTATAATTTATGCCTTAGTGATCAGCCATCCTTTGTGATGGGTGCCTCAGTGATGGCTTCCTCTATAATGTGTGCCCCAGTCACTGCACCAACTCTGTAATTGTTGGCATTGTGACAGACCTTCGTATATAATGGTGTCCAAGTGAATAGCCCTCTTCTGTGAAGGGTGTCATGGTAATTGAGTCTTCACCATAAAGAGTAACCAAGTGACTGGCCTTCTCTGTGACTGGTGTCCCAATTACTGACCATGATCTCATATGTGCCCAATTGACTAGGCCTCTTCTGAGACGGATGACTTAGGAAATGGGCCCCAGTGATTGACTCTCCTTCTAATAGGTGCCCCAGTGTCTGAATCTCTTTTGTAATGGGTACCTCAGTGACTTGCACTGTGCTGTGATACATACCCCAATGACTGCGTCTCCTCAGTGATGAGTTTCCAGGTGATTATCCCTACTCTGCAATGGATCCCCCAATGACTTGGCTTCCCTTAATGGGAGCTGCCCACCTCTGTGATTGTTGCATCTGTGACTAGCCCTTCTCTGTGATGGGTGCCCCAGTCACTGGACCTCCAACATGATGGGTGACCCAATGACTGAGCATGCTCTGTGATGGCTGCCCAACGACTGGTACTCCTCTGTTATAAATGCATCAGTGACTGGACCCTCTCTGTGATGACTGCCCCGTCACTAGCCCTCTTCTGTGATGGCTGGCACAGTGACTGGCCTTCCTCTGTGTTGGCTGTTCCAGTGATGATAACTCCTCTCTAATGTGTGCCAGAGTGATTGTGCCTCCTTTGTTATCGGTGTCATAATGACTGACTCTATTGTGTGATGGGTGCCTCAGTGACCAGCCCTCATCCATGATCGGTAATACAAGGTCTGGTCTCCCTCTGTGATGGCTAATCTGGTACATGGCCCTCTTCCATAAAGAGATTTCCAATGACTGACCCTCCTGTGTGATGGACATTCTAGCGACTGTCCTCCTCTGTGATGGATGCCCCAATTACTGTCTCTCCCCCGAGGAAGCTGCCTCAGTGACTGACCCTCCTATGTGATGGGTGACCCAGTGATTGTGCTTCTATAGTAAGGGATATCCCAGTTAATGGTCCTCCTCTGTACCCCAGTGACTGGATCTTTTCCTGTTCCGTGCCTCAGTGACTGATCCCTTCTTCTTGATGGATGCCCCAGTGACCATGCATCCTCTGTGATGGGAGCCTAGTGATAGGCCTCTTCTGTAATTGGTGTGCTCCTCCTAATGTGTACCACCATGACTGGCCATCCTCTGAGATTGGTGCCTCAGTGATTCATCTTCCTACTGCTGGGTGCCTCAGTGACTAATCCTCCAGTGTGATTGATGTCCCATTGACTGGCTTTCCTCTGTGATGGGTGCCTCAACACCTGACCCATCTCTGTGATGGGTGCCTCAGTGATTAACATTCCTTTGCGATGGGTTAAAAAGTGACAGTCTCACCTCTGTGATAGATGTGTTACTATCTGGGCATTCTCCAAAATTGGTGCCCCATTGAGTAACTCTCCTCTGTGATGGGTGTCCCGGTTTCTGGTTCTTTTCCACACTGCATGCCACAGAGAATGGTCTTCCTCTAGAATGGGTGTCCCAACTGCTTGGCCTCATCTGTAAGCAGTGCCTAATTTATTGTAGCTCTTCTGTGATGGATTTTCTATCTACTGAGCTTTCTCTATGATGGGTGCCTCAGTGACTGGACCACCTGTGTGATGGGTGTACTAGTGAATTTTCTTCCCTTGAAAAGTGTAATGCAGTGACTGGGCCCTGTTTTTGTTGTGTACTTCAGTGACAGGACATCCTTTGTGATTGTTGTCCCATTGATTGAATGATCTAGTTGATAGGTGCCTCAGTGACTGTCACTCTTTTGTGATGGGTGCCTCAATAATTTGCTGTCTGTAGTTGATGAACCAATGACTGACTCTCCTCTGTGATGGGTGTCTGGTGACTGACATTCTTTCATAATGGGCTCCCCACTGACTGAACCTCCTCTAGGTTGGGTGCCACACTTACTGGGACTACTCTGTGATGTGTGCCTCGTTGATTGGTCCTCTTCTGTGATAGGTAACTCAGAGATTTGCCTTCCTCTGTGATGGGATCTCAGTGACTGTCTCTCTTCTCTTTTGGGTGTCCCAGTGACTGTATCACCTCAATGATGTATGCCCCAGTGACTGATGCACCTCTGTGATGAGTGCCTCAGTGACTGGCTTGCTTCTGTGATGACTGCACCAGGGATGCTATTTACTCTGTGATAGATGATCAATTGATGGTCCCTCCTTTGGGAAGGGACAATGACTGGGCATCTTCCATAATGGGTGCTCCAGTGACTAACCATTTTCCGTGATGGGTTCTGTAGTGACTGACTCTCCTCTGTGATAACTGCCACTCAACATAATTGGAACCCCAATGACTGTCTATCTTCTGTGATATGCACTCAGTGACTAGCCCTTCTCTTTGATGGTGCCCCGGGGACTGACCTTCCTCTGTGATGACTGTCACAGTGATTGGCTGTCTTTCATAATGGGAACTCGAGTGACTGGATCTCCTCTGTGATGGGTGCATCAGTGACTACCCCTTCACAGTGACGGCTGCCCTAGTGACTGGTCCTCCTCCATAATGGGAACTCCAGTGACCCATTGTCCTCTGTAATGGATACTTCAGTGACTAGCCCTCCTCTGTGTTTAGTCTTCAGTTACTAGCTCTCCTCTGTGATTCCCCACTGACTGGGTCTCCTCTTTAAGAGATACCACACTGACTGTCCTCCTCTCTATTCAGTCCTCTACTCCCTGGGCCTCCTTCATAATGGGTTCCCCGGTGACTCTCTCATCTGTGATGGGTGTCCCAGGACTTGCCCTCTTCTGTGACGGGTACTTCAGTTACTGGGAAGTCCCCACTCATGTGTGTCTCAGAAACTGAGGCTCCTCTGTGATGGGTACCCCCATTGACTAGCCATCCTATGTGATGGGTGTCCCAATGCCTGAAGCTTCTCTGTAATGAGTACCCCATTTACAGCCTTCCTCTGTGATTGGTACCACAGTTGACAGGCTTGGCCTGTAAGGGGTGCCCCAGTGACTGACCCTCTTTTGTGATTTGTGCCCCATTCACTGGCCTTCTCTCTAATGGGTGCCCCAGAGAGTGACTTTCCTCAGCAATGGATGCCTCAGTGATTGAACCTCCGCTGTGATGGGTGCTTTACTGACTCTCCTCTCTGATAGCTTTACCAGTGATTGGTTGCTGTTTGATGGATGTGCCACCCTGATATGTTTATTCAAACTCTTACCTACAGCCAAGCTTCACAGATAATGTTGAAACTTTTAGCAGGGTAACATCAATGGAGCTTTTAGGTGACTTAGTCACTCTCTAATGAATGCACTAATAACCATTGGGCAGCACTTCTCTGAGACTGGAAAAGAAAAACTAGATGTTAGCCAGGCTCGGTGGCTCAGCCTGTAATCCCGCGCCTTGGGAGGCTGAAGTGAGTGGATTGCCTGAGCCCACGGATTCGAGACCCGCCTGCACAGCGAGACCTCATCTCTACAATAAATCAAAAAAAATAGCCAGGCCTGGTAGTGCATGCCTGTAATTCCGTCTACTCGGAAGACTGAGGTGGAAGGATCGCTGGAGGCCCAGCTGTGGTGGCCGGGAGTGACCACTGCACTCCAGTCTGGGTGACAGAGTGAGAATCCAACTCAAAAAACAAAACAAAACAAAACTACATTTTACCTTATGTGTTGCTGAAATTCTTCCTTCTGTGACTCCCAAGGAAAAAAATTATAACGTTTTAGCCATAGGATACAAATCATGTTTTCATAAGAGTCTGTGTTCGTTCATTAGAGTTTTCATAGAGAAAATGACTTCTCTTTGTACTTTTACAAAAAGTGACTTAGCAATTTTTTAAAAATTTAACATATTGCAGTGCTTGGAAAAATGCAATGTATATACTTTAGTACTATGATCTTGCCTAAATTACTTCCACAGATAAATCATCTAGAGCCATAAGCTGCACTTAGAATAAAGAACATGAACTTTTAGGTATTCATGGAGCCTTAAGTCTATCTTTGTTCCTTCTGAATTTGTCACCTATGATCTAAATTCATCCTCCTCAGGTAATTTAGAAACAGCCTCCAGTGAAATCCAAAGCTAGGTAATACATATGTGCTTCTCCTTAAGCCTAATGATCTCTAATGCCCAGTGAAGCACCATTTTGACAAGGGAACACCATAGAAGATTTTTGATGTTATTGGACTCCCACCATGCTCTGTTCCCTGAACTGGCACAAATACTCAAACTACATTCTGCTATTTATTAGGCAAACTGTCTTCCAATATGCACGTTTACATTTTAGTTTTAAAATCACCAGGAATGTTAAAGTATTTTTTCAACTCCCTTCAATTATAATTTGTCAATCTCCATTCATTGTGAAAGTGTTTTACTTACATCCAAATACATTAAAAGAAAAATAAATAATTAAATAGTGTCATGTTAGAATAACTGGGTTATACTACAAAACGTTTGGTTTTATTTATCTGCTACTTATTGGCGGTAAGTGAAGAAAAGTACTGGTAAGTCTAGTTTTTTCTTGCTATGCTTTAAAGAAATTCTGATATCTGCTTTGTCAAATTCTTACCTGTGGTGAAGCTACAAAGATAATGTGGAAGGTTTTAGGAGGACAGAATCACTCTCTGATGAACACACTTTTGACCACTGGACAACAATTATTTGGGACAGAAGAAAGAAAACTACATTTCAACATGTTTGTTGCTAACAGTGCTTCAATAAACCCTATAAAATAATCATAATACTCTAACATAAGAAAAAACATTTGCATTTGGAACTGTGTTCTCTCCTCACAGCTTCCATAGGGAAGACCTTCTCTTTATACTTTAACAAAAAGTGACCTAGCAACTTTGTTTGGTGTTTCATATATTTTAATCCCTGACACAATGCAATTCATCATCTTAAATACTACAGGTTTTCTAAAATTAATTAAATAATTGGCATAATTTAGAGTCTTAAGCCGCAGTTAGAGTAAAGGGCATGAGTTTTTAACTCTCCATGGAGTTTTAAGCCTGTCTTCGCTCCTTCTAACTTTTTACCTTTAACCTATATTCAGCCTTCTGAGGTAATTGAAAAGAGCCTGTAATTTAGTTCAGAAGCAGATATCACAAAAGTGTTTCTCCTTAAGCCTAATAATCTCTATCGCTCCGCGAAG
>NW_006960360.1:0-801 GCF_000164805.1 Carlito syrichta
CGCAAAGCTTTCCTCTGGTTAATGAAGTTCATAACAGATTTTTTACTTTGTCAGACTTCCACCAGGATTTGGTCCCAGAATTGAAAGAAATTATCAAACCACATTTGTCTATTACACAAAGTGTCTTCTAACATGCATGTTTGTGTGTTCTCTAACTTATCTGGGAACATCTAAAGTTTTCTTACAGCTTCATTAAAATATATTTTGGCAACCTATGGGAAAGTGTTTTACAATTTCCAAGCACATTAATTTAGAAAATAAATAAATAAATAAATAAATAAATAAATAAATAGCATGTGCTAGATTCAGTAGGTTACACTGTAAACTGTTTGAATAGTTGGGTTCATGTCTCACCAATCAGTGACAAAATAAAAGCTTTGTTCATCTTTTTTCTCACTATGCTCTAAAACATTCTGACATCTGCATAGCCAAACATGAAGCTACAGTGAAGCTACGTATATAGTATGGAATCATTTAGTAAGGGAGTATCAACGTATGCTTGTAGGCAGCTTTGCCACTCTCTGATGAAGGGACTGATTACCACTGGGCAGAACATCTCTAAGTCAGGAAGTAAAAAGAAATTGTTTTAAATTACTTGTTGCTAAAATGTTTCCTTTTGTGAACTCCATGAGATAAACATAACACTATACCCATAAAATACAAACCATGTTTCCCCATTTGACTGTTCTTTTCTCATAACTTCCATAAGAAAAAAGAATTTCTCTTTTCACCTTTACAAAAATTGACTTTGCAACTTTTTGGGGATTTCATATATTACAATCCCTAAAATGATGAAATGTG
>NW_006960361.1:0-10067 GCF_000164805.1 Carlito syrichta
CCTTGACTACTGAGCAATCCTTAGGATTCAAGGACATATGTACAGTCCTGTGCCAAATGCGGTAGACATTGTGGTTTTCATTCCCAATAAGTGAAGGAAACCATATGTTCACACCTATCCAAAAACTTCTCCAGGTATAATTGACCATTCAAGAATCCACTAAACAAGGTAGTCTTTTTTTTTTAAAGCACGATATATTGAGAGGACATAGAAGCTCCCACAGAGGGTGGAGAGCTGAGGGGATTGCCCACGAGGTAGTTCTTATTATTACGGTCGCAGGGTCCTGTTGGTGTTTGGTTATAGCACAAACAAATAATATTTTAGCACTTTCTTTAGTGTAGAAACTTTTGGATGTTTTTAGTATTATGTAACAGATTTTGAGCAGTTTTTCTCTCAGTATTTGAACATTGCTTTACCTAAGATCAAAGTCAAATTTCCAGAATTTTTAATTATGTAAATTTTTATACTAATGAAGAGCCCAAATACATATCTTTGCAAATCTTGAAGTTATTTTGGTTTATATCTATTGGGCCCCAAATTGTCTTTATTGTGTGTGCCTGATGTTAAAGGCTTAGTCATTAAAAGTATCAGATTAATCGGATACTGTGTTGTAGAGTACACCATTAAGTCTTAGGTAGAGAAAATACTAGGGGATTCAATGGAAATACTCTTCTAAAAAGATAAATTCGTTTAAAATAAAAAGGGAATGTGATTTTATATTTCCTTCAAATATATAAGGGAAAATTTTCTCTGAGGATTGCACATATGTAACATTTAATCAAAATTAACAAGCAGAAAATACAGAGTGTAACATGAAAAGGTGCACAAATTTTAAGAATGGAAAAATCTCTATTAAATTATGATAGTTTTATTTTCCAAATTTTTTAGATTCATTATGCATTCTGAATAACACTTAAGTACACTGATCCTCAAGTTTCAGTTATCTAAGGATGATATAGATCTGAAATCTCAACAAGTTTCAAGAAGTTTCAATTTATGCAAAATAAATCATTCAGCATTTGTGTGAGAAACAGTGTAGTTGTCAATTTTGAAAGCAGAATTATACCTTGTATTCTAATGTATTAAAAGGAAAAGGAGCTGTCATCTGAGTATTATACACTTCTTAAAAAATCAATCCCTGCATAATGAACATTTCTATACCCAACCCTGAAATGCAACCATTTTTAAATTTAAAAAAGTAAAAAATAGTATAAACAAAGTCAGTTGCATGCTTTACACCTTTCATATATTAATTTATTTGTTTTAATTTTTTAAAAAAGTGAGGTGCAATTGAAAGTTAGATATACAAACATTGATTATGCAGGGTCCCTGGTTGATGAAAAATGTCCCTCCTTTCCTTAGCAGTATCCCTCAAATGCCAATCTCACCCCTCCCCCTAAACAGTTTTCCACGGCTGCCAATCACTTTTTTATACCATTATAAGTGGCCAAGTTCAGCTCATGACGGTGAACATATGGAACTCTGTTCTTTATTTCTGTGATAAATCACTGAAAATGACCTACCTCATATCCCTCAAACGTTCTGCAAAATCCTTATATCTGTCTTTTATTATGACTGCATAATATTCAGTTTGGTGTATATACCACATTTATTGTACCCATTCCAGCTTTAATGGGCAACATGGTTGGTACCATGTTTTTTGCAATTGTGATTAGAACTGCAACAAGCATACTTGTGCAGGTATCTCTTTGGTAAAATGATTTGAGTTCCTACAGGTATATTCTCTATAGGGGAAATACTGAGTCACATGGTAGGTCTATTTCTTGTCTCTTTAGAAACCGCCACACTGTTTCCCAAAGATTTTGCTCCAGTTTTCAGTCCACATAGGTTGTAAAATCAATTTTCTTCCCCCAAATCCTTACCAGCATCTTTTATTGTTTATTTTATTAATGATGGCCATTCTTACAGGGAGTATGTTGTATTTCAATGTGTTTTTCATTTGCATTTCTTCGGTGATGAGTGAGGTTTTGCAATTTTCATGTGTCTGCTGGCTGCCCGTATGTCTTCTTATGAGAACTGTCCAAACACATATTTTGCACATTTTTTATACTGAGGGTTTTTCTGTTTTTTCCCGAGTGTTTGAGTTTCTTGTAAGTGCTAGATATTAAGGCTTTGTACAGATATATAGTTGGAGAATCGTTTTTTTTCCTTTCTGTGGGCTCTATCCCTGCTCTTCTGATGGTTTCTTTTGTTTTGAAGAAGTATATTAATTTGATGAGATCCCACTAGTGTAACTTACTTCTTAACGTATGTGCATTTAGGGTTCTGAAGAGGAGTTCTTTCCCTGTTCCACTTTCTATAAAGTTGTCGTCTGTGTTTTCTAAGATTATTATAGTTTGGTGTTTTAGGTTTAGGTCTTTGATTCATTTAGAGTTAATGTGTATGGTGATACTTAGGGGTCCTGTCTCAATCTTGTGCATGTGGTCAGACGTTTCCCAGCACCATTTACTGAATATGTCCTCCATTACCCAGTGGGTCTTGGAGGTATTTTCAAAAATGAGTTGGTAGAGAACTTTAGGATTTTATTCTCTGTCTTGATCAATTGTCCCATGGACCTATCCTTGTACCAATACCAGGCTGTGCTTATTACTGGAAACATATAGTAAATTTTGATGTCTGGAACAGGTATAACTCCTTCTTTGTTTCATTTTCTCTGGTTCTTTTGGGTATTCATGATTGTTTATGATTTTGTAGGAATTCTTTATTATAATTTCAGGTCTGAGAAGAATGATGTTAACTTAATGTTTATTTCATTGAATCTGTAGATTGCCTAAAAGGCTAATTTTTACATTAAAAAGTAAGCATAGTCAGGGAAACAAACATATCTGATTGTCATTGGTGACATCAGCCTCAGAACTTTGACATCATAATGGGAGGTACCTTGACTACTGAGCAATCCTTAGGTTTCAATGACATATGTACTGTGCTCTGCCAAATGCGGTAGACATGGTGGTTTTCATTCCCAATAAGTGAAGGAAACCATATGTTCACACCTATCCAAAAACTTCTCCAGGTATAAGTGACCATTCAAGAATCCACTAAACACGGTAGGATTTTTTTTTTGTTTTAAAGCAGGATTTATCGAGAGGACATAAAATCTCCCACAGTGGGTGGAGACCTGAGTGGATTTCCCACGAGGTAATTTTTATTATTATGGTCGCAGGGTCCTTTTGGAGCTTGGTTATAGCACAACCTAGTAATATTTTAGCACTTTCTTCAGTGTAGAAACTTTTGAATGTTTTTAGTATTATGTAACAGACTTTGAGCAGTTTTTCTCTCAGTATTTGAACATTGCTTTACATAAGATCAAAGTCAAATTTCCAGAATTTTTAATTATGTAAATTTTTATACTAATGAAGAGCCCAAATACATACACATTTGTAAATCTTGATGTTATTTTGGTTCATATATATTGGGTCCCAAATTGTCTTTTTTGTGTGTGCCTGATTTTAAAGGCTTGGTAATTAAAAGTATCAGATTAATCGGATACTTTGTTGTAGAGTACAGCATTAAGTCTTAGGTAGAGAAAATACCAGGGAATTCAATGGAAATACTCTTTTAAAAATGTAAATTCGTTTAAAATAAAAGGGGAATGTGATTTTATATTTCCTTCAAATACATAAGGGAAAATTTTCTCTAAGGATTGCACATATGTAACATTTAATCAAAATTAACAAGCAAAAAGTACAGAGCGTGACATGAAAAGGTACACAAATTTTAAGAATGGAAAAACCTCTATTAAATTACGATAGTTTTATTTTCCAACAATTTTTAGATTTATTATGCATTCTGAATAACACTTAAGTACACTGATCCTCAAATTTCAGTTATCTAAGGATGATATAGATCTGAAATCTCAACAACTTTCAAGAAGTTTCAATTCTTGTAGAATAAATCATTCAGCATTTATGTGAGAAACAGTGTAGTTGTCAATTTGGAAAGCAGAATTATACCATGTATTCTAATGTATTAAAACGAAAAGGAGTTGTCATCTGAGTATTATACCCTTCTTAAAACATCAATCCTTGCATAATGAACATTTCTATACCCACCCCTGAAACGTAACCATTTTTAAATTTAAAGAAGTAAAAAATAGTATAAACAAAGTCAGTTGCATGTTTTACACCTTTCATTTATTTATTTATTTATTTATTTTAAATTTTTTTTAAAAAGTGAGGTGCAATTGAAAGTTAGATACACATACATTGATTATGCAGGGTCTCTGGTTGGTGAGGTATGTCCCTCCCTTCCTTAGCAGTATCCCACAAATTCTAATCTCACCTCTCCCCCTAAACAGTTTTCCACTACTGCCAATCACTTGCTTATACCACTATAAGTGGCCAAGTTCAGCTCATGAGGGAGAACTTATGGAACTCTGTTCTTTGTTTCTGTGATAAATCTCTGAAAATGATCTACCTTATATCCCTCAAACATTCTCCAAATTCCTTATATCTGTCCTTTTTTTATGACTGCATAATATTCCGTTTGGTGTATATGCCACATTTATTGTACCCACTCCAGCTTTAATGGGCAACATGGTTGGTACCATGTTTTTTGCAATTGTGATTAGAGCTGCAACAAGTATACTTGTGCAGGTATCTCTTTGGTAAAAATGATTTGAGTTCTTTCAGGTATATTCTCTATAGGGAAAATACTGAGTCACATTGTAGGTCTATTTCTTGTCCCTTTAGAAACAGCCACACTGTTTCCCAAAGATGTTGTTCTAGTTTTCAGTCCACATAGGTTGTAGAAGCAATTTTCTTCCCCCAAATCCTTACCAGCATCCGTTATTGTTTGTTTTATTAATTATGGCCATTCTTACAGGGGGTGTGTTGTATTTCAATGTGGTTTTCATTTACATTTCTTTGGTGATGAGTGAAGTTGTGCAATTTTCATGTGTCTGCTGGCTGCCCGTATGTCTTCTTATGAGAACTGTCCAATCACATATTTTGCACACTTTTTAAAGGGAGGGTTTGTCTGTTTTTTCCCTAGTGTTTGAGTTTCTTGTAGGTGCTAGATGTTATGCCTTTTTACAGATATATAGTTGGATAATCTTTTTTTTTCCATTCTGTGGGCTCTATCCCTGCTCTTCTGATGGTTTCTTTCATTTTGAAGAAGTATATTAATTTGATGAGATCCCACTAGTGTAACTTACTTCTTAACGTATGTGCATTTAATGTTCTGAAGAGGAGCTCTTTCCCGGTACCACTTTCTATAAAGTTGTCTCCTGTGTTTTCTAAGATTATTATAATTTGGTGTTTTAGGTTTAGGTCTTTGATCCATTTAGAGTTAATGTGTATGGTGATAGTTAGGGGTCCTGTCTCAATCTTTTGCATGTTGTCAGACGTTTCCCAACACCATTTACTGAATATGTCCTCCATTACCCAGTGGGTCTTGGAGGTATTTTCAAAAATGAGTTGGTAGAGAACTTTAGGATTTTATTCTCTGTCTTGATCAATTGTCCCATGGACCTATCCTTGTACCAATACCAGACTGTGTTCCTTACTGGAATCGTATAGTAAAGTTTGATGTCTGGAACAGGTATAACTCCTTCTTTGTTTCATTTTCTCGGGTTCTTTTGGGTACTCGATTGTTTATGGTTTCATAGGTATTCTTTATTATAACTTCAGGTCTGAGAAGAATGACTTCAACTTAATGGTTTTGTCATTGAATCTGTAGATTGCCTAAAAGGCTAATTTTTACATTAAAAAGTTAGCATAGTCAGGGAAACAAGCATATCAGATTGTCATTGGTGATATCAGCCTCAGAACTTTGACATCATAATGGGATGGACCTTGACTACTGAGCAATCCTTAGGATTCAAGGACATGTGTACAGTGCTCTGCCAAATGCGGTAGACATGGTGGTTTCCATTCCCAATAAGTGAAGGAAACCATGTGTTCACACCTATCCAAAAACTTCTCCAGGTATAATTGACCATTCAAGAATCCACTAAACAAAGAAGTCTTTTTTTTTTAAACTGGATTCATTCAGAGGACATAGAAGCTCCCACAGAGGGTGGAGAGCTGAGGGGATTTCCCACGAGGTAGTTCTTATTATTATGGTCGCAGGGTCTGTTGGTGCTTGGTTATAGCACAACCAAATAATATTTTAGCACTTTCATTAGTGTAGAAACTTTTGGATGTTTTTAGTACTATGTAACAGACTTCAGCAGTTTTTCTCTCAGTATTTGAACATTGCTTTACCTAAGATCAAAGTCAAATTTCCAGAATTTTTAATTATTAAAATTTTTATACTAATGAAGAGCCCAAATACATACATCTTTGTAAATCTTGATATTATTTTGGTTTATATATATTGGTTCCCAAATTGTCTTTTTTGTGTGTGCCTGATTTTAAAGACTTGGTAATTAAAAGTATCAGATTAATCGGATACTTTGTTGTAGAGTACAGCATTAAGTCTTAGGTAGAGAAAATACCAGGGGATTCAATGGAAATACTCTTTTAAAAATGTAAATTCGTTTAAAATAAAAGGGGAATGTTATTTTATATTTCCTTCAAATACATAAGGGAAAATTTTCTCTAAGGATTGCACATATGTAACATTTAATCAAAATCAACAATCAGAAAGTACAGAACCTGCCATGAAATGGTACGCAAATTTTAAGAATGGAAAAACCTGTATTAAATTATGATAGTTGTATTTTCCAACAATTTTTAGATTTATTATGCATTCTGAATAACACTTAAGTACACTGATCCTCAAATTTCAGTTATCTAAGGATGATATAGATCTGAAATCTCAACAACTTTCAAGAAGTTTCAATTCTTGTAGAATAAATCATTCAGCATTTATGTGAGAAACAGTGTAGTTGTCAATTTTGAAAGCAAAATTATACCTTGTATTATAATGTATTAAAAGGAAAAGGAGTTGTCATCTGAGTATTATACCCTTCTTAAATAATCAATCCGTGTATAATGAACATTTCTGTACCCAACCCTGAAATATAACCATTTTTATATTTGAAAAAGTAAAAAATAGTATAAACAAAGTCAGTTGAATGTTTTACACCTTTCATTTATTTATTTATGTATTTTAATTTTTTTTAAAAAGTGAGGTGCAATTGAAAGTTAGATATTCAAACATTGATTATGCAGGGTCTCTGGTTGATGAGGTATGTCCCTCCCTTCCTTAGCAGTATCCCACAAATTCTAATCTCACCTCTCCCCCTAAACAGTTTTCCACTACTGCCAATCACTTGCTTATACCACTATAAGTGGCCAAGTTCAGCTCATGAGGGAGAACTTATGGAACTCTGTTCTTTGTTTCTGTGATAAATCTCTGAAAATGATTTACCTTATATCCGTCAAACATTCTCCAAATTCCTTATATCTGTCCTTTTTTTATGACTGCATAATACTCCGTTTGGTGTATATGCCACATTTATTGTACCCATTCCAGCTTTAATGGGCAACATGGTTGGTACCATGTTTTTGCAATTGTGATTAGAGCTGCAACAAGTATACTTGTGCAGGTATCTCTTGGTAAAAATGATTTGAGTTCTTTCAGGTATATTCTCTATAGGGAAAATACTGAGTCACATTGTAGGTCTATTTCTTGTCCCTTTAGAAACAGCCACACTGTTTCCCAAAGATGTTGTTCTAGTTTTCAGTCCACATAGGTTGTAGAAGCAATTTTCTTCCCCCAAATCCTTACCAGCATCCGTTATTGTTTGTTTTATTAATTATGGCCATTCTTACAGGGGGTGTGTTGTATTTCAATGTGGTTTTCATTTACATTTCTTTGGTGATGAGTGAAGTTGTGCAATTTTCATGTGTCTGCTGGCTGCCCGTATGTCTTCTTATGAGAACTGTCCAATCACATATTTTGCACACTTTTTAAAGGGAGGGTTTTTCTGTTTTTTCCCTAGTGTTTGAGTTTCTTGTAGGTGCTAGATGTTATGCCTTTTTACAGATATATAATTGGAGAATAGTTTTTTTTTCCATTCTGTGGGCTCTATCCCTGCTCTTCTGATGGTTTCTTTTGTTTTGAAGTATTAGTTTGATGAGTTCCCACTTGTCTAACTTACTTCTTAAGGTTTGGGCATTTAGTGTTCTGAAGAGAAATTAGTTCCCGGGTCCAGTTTCCATAAAGGTGTCTCCTGCTTTTTCTAAGATTATTATAATTTGGTGTTTTACGTTGAGGTCCTTGATCCATTTAGAGTTAATGTGTATGGTGATAGGCGTCCTGTTTCAATCTTGTGCATGTGGTCAAATTTTTCCCAGCACCATTTACTGAATATGTTCTCCATTACCCAATGTGTCTTGGAGGTATTTTCCAAGATGAGTTGTTTGACAATTTGAGGATTTCATTCTCACTCCTGATCCATTGGTCTATGGACCTATTGTGGTACCAATACCAGTCTGTGTTGATTACTGTAAACTTATAGCAAATTTTGAAGTCTGGAATACTGATAGCTCTTACTTTGTTCCTTTTGATAAGGATTGTTTTGGTTATTCATGATTGTTTATGGTTTCATATGAATTCTTTATTGTAATTTTCAGTTTTGAGAAGAATGATGCTAACTTAATGGTTATTTCATTGAATCTGTATGTTGCCTAAAAGGCTAATTTTTAAATTAAAAGAGGTAAGCAAAGTCAGGGAAACAAGCATTTAAGTTTGTCATTGATGACATCAGCCTCAGAACTTTGACATCATAATGGGAGGGACCTTGACTACTGAGAAATCCTTAGGTTTCTAGGACTTGTGTACAGTGGTCTGCCAAATGCAGTAGACATGGTGGTTTTCATTCCCAAAAAGTGAAGGAAACCATGTGTTCACACCTATCCAAAAATTTCTCCAGGGATAAGTGGCCATTCAAGAATCCACTGAACAAGGAATTTTTTCTTATATACTAGGGTTTATTGAGGGGGGACAGAAAAGATACCACTGTGGGAGGGGACATGAGGGGGTCTCCCACCAGGTAGTCTTTTATTATTATTGTCATAGAGTCTTGTTGAAGCTTGGTTATAGCATAACCAATTAATATTTTAGCATTTTCTTAATTTAGAAGCTTGAAAATTTTTAGTATTTAACAGCTTTTGAGCAGTTTTTCTCTAAGGATTTGAACATTGCTTAACTAAAATCAAGTCAATTTTCCAGAATTTTCAGTTATTTAAATTTTTATACTAATGAAGATTCCAAATACTTACTTCTTTGTAAATCTCCATGGTATTTTGGTTTATAAATATTGGGCCTCAAATTGTCGTTTTTGTATTTGCCTGATTTTAAATGCTTGGTGATTAAATGTATGAGATGAATCTGATATTATCTTGCAGAACACAGCATTATGTCTTAGGTAGAGAAAATACTAGGTGATTCAGTGGAAATACACTTTGAAAAATGTTTTAAAAAATGGTTTAAAATATAAGGGTAATGTGATTTTATATTTCCTTCAATTAAGAATAGGAAACTTTTCTCTAAGGATTCCATATTTGTAACGTTTAATCAAAATTAACTAGCAGAAAATAGATTGCACCAAGAAAATGTACACACATTTTAAGAAAGGTAAAAGCTGTATTAAATTGATACTGCTTAATTTTCTAAAATTATTAAGATTTATTATGCATTCTGTCTTCTGAATAGCACTTAGGTACACTGATCTTCAAGGTTTAGTTACCTACGGGTGATATACATCTGGAATCTAAACAAGTTTCAATTTATACAGAATAAAACATTCAGCATTTATGTGAGAAACATACTAGTTGTCAAGGATGAAAGCAGAATTAAACTATGTATTCCAACGTATTAACAGGAAAAGAAGTCATCACTGAAGTACTATACACTTCTTAGAAAATCAATCCCTGCATAATGAACATTTCTATACCCAACCCTGTATTGTAACCATCTTTAAAGTAAAAAAATTAAAAAATAGAATAAAACAAAATCAGTTAAATGGAAGTACGTTTTACAGCTTCCATTTATTTGTTTATTTATTTATTTATTTTAATTTTTTAAAAAACGTGGGTTCGATTTAGAGTTAGATATACAAACACTGATAATGCAGGGTCTCTGGTCCCTGGAGA
>NW_006960362.1:0-3273 GCF_000164805.1 Carlito syrichta
TGTCTGATTGCTCTAGCTAGGACTTACAAAACTATGTTGAAAAGGAGGGCTGAGAATGGGCATCCTTGTCTTGTTCCAGTTTTCAAGGGAAAGGTTCCAATTTCTGTCTGTTTAGCAGTATGCTGGCTGTGGGTTTCTTGTAGATGACTCTTACTATTTTGAGGTATATTCCATTTATGCCTAGATGTTCAAGGGTTTTCATCAAGAAGGGATGCTGGATTTTATCAAAAGCTTTATAAAAATTTTATCAAAAGTATTTTTTAATGAAATTTATCTCATCTTGGAATGAACTATCAACTTCTACATTAGTATAGTGTTTTATTTTTATTTTTTTGAGTTGGGGGACTCACCCTGTCTTCCAGGCTGGAGTATAGTGGCACAATCACGGATCAGCACAGCCTCAGCCTCCTGGGCTCAGGTGACCCTCCTGCCTCAGTCTCCTAGTTAGCTGGGACTACAGGAGTGTGCCACCACACTCATCTAATTGTTTGATTTTTCTTTCGACATAAGACCTCACTGTGTTGCCTAGGCTGTACATTAGTAAAGTTTTAACTCATGAAATTGCACTGCAGAGTGTGGAGTAAGCAGATGCACGTTCTAAATTACTTGTATAAAATTGTATTTTCTAGGGGAACGTATCAAAGGACTGCGGGAAAATGACTACCTGCTGTTTTATTCCTGGTGCTAGTGGACTGCCATTACTGCCCACAGCCGGAGGAGGGACACTAAGTCATTGGGCCAAAGATAGAGATTCCAGTACATTATGCAGGTAAGACTTTTTTGAGGGGAAACAGAGGCTGGTGGGGGGGAGGACCTAAATAGCTAATTCTTTTCCCCAGTAATTGCCTATAAACTGGAAAGTAGAATGACTTAGAAAAAAAATCAAACACCTTCGTGTGGTTATTTTATCGATCAGTGAAAGCTCAGATGAATTTTTGTCACAAATATTTCTAGTTAATGCATGGGGATTAATTAATTAACAGAGATTATTATTAGGTATTTATAAGATGAAAATTTTGCAGACACAGCTTCCCTGAAGTCTTGGAATTAAAATCAATATGTGTAGCCAAACTCAGAGCTCCAGGTGGTCCTGTCTCTGAGTAACCCTACATACAACTTTATAATTACTTTTGTGAATGACTTTGTAAGGATTTCACAAGATGCCACTTCACAAATGAACACTGTGGTCTGGTTTTACAAGTATTTGATTGGATGTTAGGATACTTAGACATGTCTGTCTCTTCAACCAGATTCAGAACATAAACTGTGTGCAGGCGCTGTTCTAGGAGATTGGGACATGCCTAGAGGCTTGAATAAACTTTTAATAGCCATAGCTTCTAAATGCAGTTTTAAAAAACCTACTTACATTGCCCTATGCTTTCCTTCTGGTGCTTCTAGTAAATTGTATAAAGGATCTTAACTTTTTCTGTTATTGTTCTGGATGAGGAAACCAGGCTTTGGGATCTTAGCTCAGGTCCAAATGCAGGGCCAAGCACACCCCCTGTGCCTGCTGCAGGGGCCTGAGGGAAGCGTTCTTAGGAAATCTCTCGGTTTGGACTGTCTCCTGTAAGCAATGAGCTCAGTCCTATGATATTGTATTTGTGTTTTAGAGATAACCCTTTGGCAGCAGGTGGGCATGGCCCTTTGTGACTAGCAAATTGCCTAAGTAAGGTGGAAATAGCAACTAATACATTCCATTGGTCCTTGAGTCTGCAGAGGACTCTGAGTCTCTCAGAGGCAGGCTGTATGAATCACAAAGAGGAGGAGGGTATAGCCTCAGGAATGAGAAAGTCTTTTGACAGAGACTGTGGTGGTTCTCTTCTGTTTTTCTTTCCTTTACCTTTGACCTTCTTGTCAGCTACTATACATAGATCTTGTCTTAATGAGAGCCCTTCTAGCAGGAAACGCTTCTGAATGCCAGGGCTTTTTGTCCCGCCTTCCTCCAGTTGGAGCACCATGCAAAAAGGTCTTCTGTGTTTTCCTGTGGTGTAAACAGGTTTGGGAAAGAGCATTTCTGTTATTTGAGCAAAATCCTCCTGTCTGGACTAAGAGAGTAGACAGCTATAGAAACTTAAAGAAAGAAGACATTTAAACAGAATGGCGGAATTCCTGGCATTTATCTCTTTACTTCACCCAGCTCTGTTCTCTTCCTAAACACACACATATAAACATTGTAGCAAGTGAGGGTCCTTTTCTGAGGTGAGTAGAAGAAAGATCGGCTGATACATTTTCCCTGTTGCTGGAACCATTAAGAAATTTTCTCCTCTTTCATATTGTGTGCTGGTGCATTCCCATGTGGTATCAAGCATATTGCCATTTGGAGAGAAATTGTTCACTAGTGCTGCTAATGTTCTGTCACCTGGTCCACTGTTTTCATGTCTGGCAGCTGGGCAGTGTTACACTGGTCCAGTAGGAATGTTAGATCTTGAATCACACAGGTTCCAAGATGTCCAGATGGCAGGACCCAGCTCTGTGGTTACTAGCAAAAACTCAAGTAGATTCTCTTCTTCTTTATGTCTTAAAACAAATAACAACCACATAATATTGATCCTGTGAGAATCAGGAACAAGATAAGTGTTTCTACTTTCGCTTGTATTCTTTTGTGGCCTAACACCTTGAGCTTTTCTTCCCGGGTATAGTAAACACTATGCCAAAATGATGCTGTAGAGAAAAGGTTCATGGTCCTAGTTCAACCCGTTAGTGGCTATGTGGTCTTATATATGTTGCTTCACCTGTTTGGTTGGTACAATAGTAATTTGGATATCAGACCGTGAATTTTAAATCTTTATAACTAGGCTCAAACACATCTTTATTAATCAAAATAGGAAACATGATAATCATCACATTTTTGCCATTGAGAAGTAAGTTTGTTTATTTCTGTGGCATAAAAATCTATGCTTTGGGATTAAACAAACTCTAGGAAAGCATTTTCTGCATCCTGCTGGTCGTGGAAACAGTGTCCCTGCAAAAAGTTGTCGAAATGCTTGAAGATATGGTAGTCAGTTGGCGAGAGGTCGGGTGAATATGGCAAATTAGGCAAAACTTTGTAGCCCGATTCATTCAACTTTTGAAGCCTTGGTTGTGCGACATATGGTTGGGCCCTGTCATGGAGAAGAATTGGGCCCTTTCTGTTGACCAATGCCGGCAGCAGGCATTGCAGTTTTCAGTGCATCTCATTGATTTGCTGAGCTTACTTCTCAGATGTAATGGTTTTACTGGGATTCAGAAAGCTGTAGTGGATCAGACTGGCAGGAGACCACCCTAACAGTGACC
>NW_006960363.1:0-3806 GCF_000164805.1 Carlito syrichta
GAAAAACATCATAGATAAAGGCCATAATTTTCTTTCTCTATGGTGTGTAAAAGAATACAACATTTTACAGTTGGTGGTGTCTTAGAATCTTTGAACTCTGTTGGGTTCGTTGGCTCAACCTGTAATCCCACCACTTTGGGAGGCTGCAGCAAGTGATTGCCTGAGCCCGTGGACTCAAGACCAGACTGGGCAACTTGGTGAGATCTTGTATCTACAATAAATCAAAAAAGAGCCCGGCATGGTAGCACAAGACTGTAGTTTCATCTACTTGGAAGGCTGAGGCAGAAGGATCACTGGAGTCCAGCAGGTCGATGTTGGGGTAACCGTGAGTGTGCCAAAGAACTCCAGCCTAGGCAACGGAGTGAGATTCCAACTCAAAAAAAGTATCTATGAACTCTAGTATATATGAAGGACATATACAGGTTGCAAAGATACAGGTTGCAAACCTTTTCTTATCAGTCTTCCCATTGCTCAATATTTTGAAAGATTTTCCTTGAAAAACAAAACTCAATGTATGGGACACAATTCTATGTTTCTATATTCTGTCTACTGCTATATAACAGAAAGTTCCCAAAGTTAGTGACCTGAAACAGCAACTTATCTCTCATACTTCTGTGGGCTAACTAGGCTCAACGGGGCTGTGTTCACTTGGGATTTTTTTTATGTGGTTGCTGTCAAAAGGCAACTACAGCTAGAGTTATCTGAACGACTCACTAGGCTAGACACCCAAAATGTTTCTCTCATACAGATGAAAGTCAGTGCTGGTTATCAACTGGTAACTTAGCAAGACCTGTTGACCAGACTACCTGTGTGTGGTGTCCTCTCCCTTTCACTCTGATGTCTGTGTTCTGAGCAAAAGTATTCGAAGAGCAAGCATTCCAACAGACCAAGGTAGAATTTGTGAGACATCTTATGATTTCATCCCTAAAATTCCAGAATATTGTTTCTTTTATATTCTATCACTGAAAAAAAGTTATTGAGGCCTTCATACATTCATGTGGAAAAGAATTAGACTCCACTTCTCAATGGAAGAGGTATCAGGGAATTTGCAGCCATCTTTAATCTACCACTTCACTCTCCAGTCAAAAATAATTTATATTCAAAATTACAAAATACACTCACCCTCCCCCAAACCCCCAGACCAAATCTCATCCAATAATGATCTCAATCCAACATCTAGAATAGTGCCAACTAAATAGAGTCTAGGCAAAAATGAGTTCCTCAGGTGAGGTTTTCAGATGAGGTTCTTCTAGTGTGAGTTCTTTTGCTATGAAGAATCTGTGAACTAAAGAGATAAATTATCTACCCTCATCCATACAAACATAACATACAAAGATGATATGTGGATAGGATAACCAAAATAAGTACAATAGGCCATCTGCATCCATGGGTCCAGCAACTGTGGATTCAATGAGTTGTAAATTAAAAATATTACCCACCCCAAAAAATGATTGTGTCTATACTGACCTTGTACAAGCTTATTTTCTTGTCATTATTCTCTAAACAATATAGAATAACAACTATTTACATAAGATTTTCATTATATTAAGCATTATGGGTAGTCTAGAGATTAGCTGGAACTACAGTCATGCACCACCATGCTGGCTATTTTTTGATTTATTGTAGAGAAGAGGCCTCGCCTAGTTGTCCATGTTGGTCTTGAACCCGCGAACTCTGACAATCCACTCACCTTGACCTCCCAAAGTGCTGGATTACAGGCTGAGCCACCAAGCCCACCCTACTATGAATTTTACTGTGTTACATTCTGTTACACAAAGGCCACACCCACAAATATCTTCAAGATGAATTCTTTTCTGGATTATCGTGATGCTTAAAATTTTGTGGGACATCCTTAACATTCTTTTCTTTTCTTTTTTTAAAGATGTGGGATACAATTCAGGATTAAATAGATAAGTGGTCATTGTACAGGTAGTTTGGGCCTCCCTTTGGTTTCTACATCACCTGGTTTGAGATCAAGCACACTTATTGCTGTTATGTGCCCCCTCATCTTTCCTTACCTAGGTAGCATCCCACAACTCCCAAACCCTTTCTTATAGTGCTATGATAAATGTTCAGGGTCCGCTTATAAGTGAGAACATGTGGTACTCACTTCTTTGTTTCTGTGATAGATCACTGAGTATGATAGACTGTAAATCCATCCAAGTTGCTGCAAAGTTCATAATTTTGTCCTTTATGGCTGCACAATATTCCATCGTGTATATGTAAGACTTTTTTTTAATCCAGTCCATTTTTGGTGGGCAGCACGGTTGATTCCCTATTTTTGCTATTTGAATAGTGCTGCAATAAATATGTGTGTGCAGGTACCATTTTTATAGAGTGGTTTGAGTTCCTCTGGGTATATTCCCAGAAGACGGATTGCTAGGTCGTATGGAAGGTCGATTTTTAGATCTTTTAGAAATTGTCTCCGTGTTTCCCACAGGGTTTGTATTCATTTACGCTCCCACCAACAGTGTAGAAGTGTTCCCTTTCTCTGCATCCTCGCCAGCACCTGTTGTTTTTTGAGTTGTTGAAGATGGCCATCCTTACTGGGGTTAGGTGGCAACTCATTGTGGTTTTAATTTTTATTTCTTTGATGATTAGTGAGACTGAGCATTTTTTAAAATGTATCTATTGACTTCTTTTAAGAAGCATCTATTCATATTATTTGTTTATTTTTTTAAAAGGTTGTTTGTTTTTCTTTTGGCATTGAGACAGGAGATAGCTAGAGAAAGCTAGCCAGACTGACAGGTAGTGAACTCGTGGCAGGTTTTTCAGGCTCAGCATTGGTAAACAAGGTTCCTGCAAGTCCCTCAAGCTAGAGCTAAAATCCTCACTGCTGGGATAAAAAAGCAACCAATTAGCTCACCATTAAGTCCCTACCTTAATATTGACCAATCAGAACAGCTACAGCTCACAGCTAGTGCTAGCAAATCGGCTTGGACTTAGGGCTATACAAGCGCCAGGTTTTCAGCCCCAGATGGGCAACATTTTCAGGACCCCCTCTCACTGTGGGAGCTTTTCTGTCCTCAATAAATCCTGCTTTCCGGCTGTTCATGTCCCTCATTCTTCCTGGGAATGAGACAAGAAACTCGACCCTGAAGAGTCGCAACCTGAAGGGCTGCAGAAGATCATCGAAGTCGAGAAACCATGCAACCCAGAGGCTGGCTTGCCAGCCGACAGAACCAGTTGAACCAGGAGAGCTGCCGGAAGAAGCTGAGACTCCGAAGCTGAGACACCCAGGGGGTTAGGCTTGCCAGCCTATTGAACCAGCAACACTCTCAGGGCTTGGCTTGCCAGCCTGTTAGAGCCAACACCCTGGAGACGGGACTTGCTCCCCTCTCCCAATCACAACACTTAGAGCTTGACTTGCCAGCCCATTAGAACTGACACTTCCAGGGCTAGGCTTACCAGCCCCTCCATGACCTTCCCCCGGGGCTTGGCTGGTCAACCAATTAAGCTGACGCTCTTGAAGCCCAGGCTAACTTGGGAAATCTACATCAGCACTTTTGAGTTTCTTGTAGATCCTAGATATCAGGCCTTTGTCGCATATGCAATTGACAAATATTCCTTTTCCATTTTGTGGGCTATCTCCCCACTCTCTTGATGGTTTCTTTGGTTTTGCAGAAGCTTTTCAGTTAGATGAAGTGCCACTTGTCTATCTTGTCTCTTATGGCATTTGCTTTTGGGGATTTGAACAAGAATTGGTTGCCTACTCCAGTGTGCATGAGAGTTTCCTGCTTTTTCTTCTTAACATTCTTAAAAATCTCTTTGCCTAAAGTTTCTCTGATTCACACTCAATATTTTTA
>NW_006960364.1:0-6466 GCF_000164805.1 Carlito syrichta
AGGCAGAATGCATTATAAATCTTAAAAATTTTAGAAAATAAAACAGTTTAGTAATTTAATACAGCTTTTTTCATCCTAAATTTGTGTACATTTTCTTGGTGCACTCTGTATTTTCTGCTTGCTAATTTTGATTAAATGTTACGGATGTGCAATCTTTAGAGAAAAGTTTCCCTTATATATTTGAAGGAAATATAAAATCACATTCCCTTCATATTTTAACCCAATTTATATTTTCAAAAGAGTGTTTACACTGAATCCCCTAGCATTTTGTCTACCTAAGATATAATGTTGTACTCTGTAACTAAGTATCCAATTAATCTGATATTTTTATTCACCAAGCATTTAAAATCAGGCACACAGAAAAAAGAGAATTTGGGGCGCAATATATATAAACCAAAACAACATGAAGATTTACAAAGTAGTAAGTAATTGGGCTCCTCATTAAAATAAAAATTTAGATAATTGAAAATTCTGGGAAATAAACTATGATTTTAAATAAAGTGATGTTCAAATCCTGTTAGGAAAACTGCTCAAACTCTGGTACATAATAATAAAAACATCCAAAAGTCTCTAAACTAAAGAAAGTGCTAAAATAGTATTTGGTTGTGCTATAACCAAACTCCAACAAAATTCGATGACCATAATAATAAAAGACTACCTCGTGGGCAACCCCCTCAGGTCCCCTCCCAGTGTGGGAGTTTCTCTGTCCTCTCAATAAATACTGCTTTACAAAATTAAGGTTACCTCGTTTAGTGGATTCTTGAATGGTCACTTACCCCTGAAGAAGTTTTTGGATACGAGTGAACACATGGTTTTCTTCACTTCTTGGGAATGAAATGCACCATGTCTACCGCATTTGGCAAAGCATTGTACACAAGTCCTTGAAGCCTAAAGATTACTCAGTATTCAAGGCCCCTGCCATTATGAGTCAAAGTTCTGAGGCTGATGTCATAAATGACAAATTGACATGTTTGTTTCCCTCACTTTGCTTACCTCTTTAATGTAAAAATTAACCTTTTAGTCAATCTACAGATCCAATGAAATTACCATTAAGTTAACAACATTCATCTCAGACCAGGAAATTACAATAAAGGATTCATATGAACTGGACTGAGTGGCTCAGCCTGTAAACCCGCGCCTTTGGGAGGCTGAGGTGTGTGGATTTCCTGAGCCCGCGGGTTCAAGACCCGCCTAGGAAGCGAGGCCTCATCTTTACAATAAATGAAAAAATCAGCTGGGGATGGTAGCGCATGCCTGTCATTCAGGCTACTTGGAAGACTGAGGCGGAAGGATAGCAGAACCCCGGCAGGTCGAGGCTGCGGTGGCCGGGAGCAGTCTCTGCTCTACAGTCTGGGCAACAGAGTGAGACTCCAACTCAAAAAAAGGAAAAGAATTCTTATGAAACTATCAACAATCAAGAATAGCCAATAGAATCTTATCAAAAGAAACAAAGCAGGAGTTTTCACTGTTACAGACTTCAAACTTTACTATATGTTTACAGTAATCAATACAGCCTGGTATTGGTACAAGAACAGGTCCATAGGACAAAGGATCAAGACAGAGAATGAAATCCTCAAATTTGCAACCAACTCATCTTTGAAAAACCTCCAAGATCCACTGGGTAATGGAGAACATATTCAGTAAATGGTTCTGGGAGAAGGCTGAACACATGCAGAAGGTTGAAACACGACCCCCATCTATCACCGTACACATTAACTCTAAATTTATCAAAGACCTAAATGTAAAGCAACAAATTACAATAATCTTAGGAAACACAGGAGACACCATTATTGAAACTGGAACCAGAAAGAAATTCCTCTTCAGAACCCTATATACCCATACCGTAAGAAGTAAGTTAGACAAATGGATCCCATCATATTAATATACTTCTGCCAAACAAAAGAAACCATCAGAAGAGCAGGAATACAGCCTACAGAATGGGAAAAACGATTCTAGAAACATATATCTGTAAAAAAGCATAACATTTAGGATCTACAATAAACTCAAACACTCAGAAAATCACACAAACATTCCCTTTGAAAAGTGTAGGAAATAAGAGATTGGACACTTTCCATAAGAAGAGATATGGGCAGCCAGCAGACACATGAAAATTGCTCAGTCTCACTCATCATCAAAGAAATGCAAATGAGACCACTTTGAAATACCACATACCCCCTGTAAGACTTGCCATCATTAATAAAACAAACAATAACAGAGGCTGGAAAGATTTGGGTAAAAATAAATGCTTCTACACTGCATGTGGAGTGAAAAGTAGAGGAATATCTTTGGAAAAGAGGGTGGTGCTATCCAAAGGGACAAGATATTGACCTACCAGGTGATTCAGTAATTCCCCTGTAGAGAATATACCAGGAGGAACTCAAATCATTTTACCGAAAAAAACACCTATACAAGTATGTTTTTTGCAGCTCTAATCACAATTGCAAAAAAAATGGTACCAACCATGTTGCCCATCAAGCAGGAATGGATAAAATAAATGTGGTATATACACAGTGGAATATTATGCAGCCATAAAAAAGGACAGATATTAGGATTTTGCACAACGTTTGATGAATATTAGGTAGGTCATTTTCAGTGATTTCTCACAGAAACAAAGAAAAGAGTTCCTTATGTTCTCACTCATGAGCTGAACTTGATCACATGTAGTGCTGTAAGAAAGTGATTGGCAGTAGTGGAAAAATGTTTAGGGGGAGAAGTGAGATTGGCAGTGGAGGGATACTGCTAAGAAAGCAAGGGGCATTCCTCATCAACCAGGGACTCTGCATAATCAATGTTTGTATATCTAACTTTGAATTGTACCCCACATTTTTAAAAAAATTAAAATAAATAAATAAAAGCTGTAAAACATACAACTGACTTTATTTGTTTATTGTATTTTTATATTTATTTAATTTAGAAATGTTTACAATTCAATATTGGGCATAGAAATGTTCTTTATGCAGGGATTGATTTATTAAGAAGTGTATAATACTAAAATGATAACTCCTTTTCCTTTTAATACGTTAGAATACATGGTATAATTCTGCCTTCAAAATTGACAATTACAATGTTTTTCACATAAATGCTGATTGTTATATTCTGCCTAAATTGAAACTTGTTGAGATTCCAGATCTACATCAGTCTTAGATAATTGAACCTTGAGATTCAGTGTACCTAAGTGGTATTCAGAAGACAAAATACATAAGAAATCTTAAAAATTTTAGAAAGTAGAACAGTTTTGTAATTTAATACAGTTTTTTCCATTCTTAAAATTTGTGTACATTTTCTTGGTGCTCTCTATATTTTCTGCTTGTAAATTTTGATTAAATGTTACAGATGTGCAATCCTTAGAGAAAAGTTTCCCTTATATATTTGAAGGAAATATAAAATCACATTCCTTTTACATTTTAACCCAATTTATATTTTTAAACGAGTATTTCCTTTGAATCCCCTAGTATTTTCTCTACCTAAGACGTAATGCTGTACTCTGCAACATAATATCCGATTAATCTGATAATTTTCATTAACAAGCATTTAAAATCAGGCACATAGAAAAAACACAATTTGGGGCCCAATATATATAAACCAAAATAACATGGAGATTTACAAAGTAGTAAGTAGTTGGGCCCTGCATTAGTATAAAAGTTTAGATAATTGAAAATTCTGGAAAACTGATTATGATCTTACCAAAAGCAATGTTGAAATCCTGTAGGAAAAACTGCTCAAAGACTGTTACACAATACTAAAAACATCCAAAATTTTCTAAACGAAAGAAAGTGCTAAAATACTATATGGTTGTGCTATAAACAAGCCCCAACAGGACTCCATGACCATAATAATAAAAGACTGCCTCATGGGCAATCCCCTCAGGGCCCCTCCCAGTTTGGGAGTTTCTATGTCCTCTCAATAAATGCTGCCTTAAAAAAAATCAGACTAAAAGAATCGTTTAAAGGATTCTTGAATGTTCACTTATCACTGGAGAAATTTTGGGATAGTGTGAACACATGGTTCTCTTCACTAATTGGGAATGAAATCCACCATGTCTACAGCATTGGGCAGAGCACTGTACAAAAGTCCTTGAAGCCTAAGGATTGCTCAGTAGTCAAGATCGCTCCAATTATGATGTCAACGTTGTGAAGCTGATGTCATAAATAACAATTTGACATGCTTGATTCCCTGACTTAACTTACCTCTTTAATGTAAAATTAGCCTTTTGGGCAATCTACAGATTCAATGAAATAGCCAATAAGTTAACATCATTATTCTCAGAACTAGAAAATACAATAAAGAATTCATATGAAACCATAAACAATCATGAGTAGCCAAAAGAATCTTATCTAAAGAAACAAAGGAGGAGCTATCACCATTCCAGATTTCAAATTTTACTATATGTTTACAGCATTCAACAGTCTGGTATTGGTACAAGGATAGGTCCATGGGACAATGGATCAGTACAGAGAATGAAATCCTCAAATTCTCAACCAATTCATCTTTGAAAAACCTCCAAGACCCACTGGGGAATGGAGAACATACTCAACAAATGGTGCTGGGAAAATGCTGAACACATGCACAAGGTTGAAACATGACCCCTTAGTATCACCATACATATTAACTCAATGGATCAAAGACCTAAAGGTAAAACACCAAATAATAATAATCTTCAAAAACGCAGGAGACACCTTTATGGAAACTGGAACCGGAAACTAATTCCTCTTCAGAAGCCTAAATGCCCATGCCTCAAGAAGTCATTTAGACAAGTAGGATCTCATCAAATTAATATACATCTGCAAAACAAAAGAAACCATCAGAAGAACAGGGATACAGCCCACAGAATGGGAAAAACGATTCTCCAAATATATATCTGCAAAAAGACTTAACATCTAGGATCTAGAAGAAACTCAAACACTCAGAAAAATCAGACAATCATTCCCTTTGAAAAGTGTGCAAAATAATTGATTGGACGCTTCTCATAAGAAGAGATACAGGCAGCCAGCAGAAACATCAAAATTGCTCAACCTCACTCAGCATCAAATAAATGCAAATGAAAACCAGTTTGAAATACCACATACCTCCTGCAAGACTGGCCATCATTATTTACAGAAAAAATAGCAGATGATGGTAAGGATTTGTGAAAAAAATAAATGCTTCTACACTACATGTGGACTGAAAACTAGAGCAACAACTTTGGAAAACAGTGTGGCGTTTTCCAAAGGGACAAGATATTTACCTAACATGTGACTCAGTAATTCCCTGTAGAATATATACCTGGAGGAACTTATATAATTTTACCAGAAAGATATGTGCACAAGTATGTTTTGTGCAGCTCTAATCACAATTGCAAACAACATCGTACCAACCATGTTGCCGAACAAAGCTGGAATGGATAAAATAAATGTGGTATATACACCTCAGTGGAATATTATGCAGCCACAAAAAAGGACAGATATAAGGATTTTGCAGAACGTTTGATGGATATGAGGCAGGTCATTTTCAGTGATTTATCACAGAAACAAAGAACAGAGTTCTATATGTTCTCACTCATGAGCTGAACTTGATCACTTATACTGCTGTAACAAAGTGATTAGCAGTAGTGGAAAACAATTTAGGGGGAGGGGTGAGATTGTCGGAAGGGAGGGGCATACCTCATCAACCAGGGACCCTGCATAATCAATGTTTGTATATGTAACACTGAATTGCAACCATTTTTTAAAAAATTAAAATAAATAAATAAATAAATGAAAGCTATAAAATATGCAACTCACTTTATTTGTTTATTCTATTTTTTAATTTGTTTTAACTTTAAAATGGTTACATTTCAGGGTTGGGTATAGAAATGTTTATTATGCAGGAATTGATTTTTTTAAAGTGTATAATACTCCAATGATAACTCTTTTTCCTTTTAATACGTTAGAATACATTGTATAATTCTGCTTTCAAAATTGACACGTAAAATGTTTCTCACATAAAAGGTGAATGTTTCATTCTGCTTACTTGAAACTTCTTGAGATTCCAGATCTATATCATTCTTAGATAACCAAACCTTGAGATTCAGTGTACCAAAGTGCTATTCAGAAGACAATGCATAAAAATCTTTAAAAATTTAGAAAATAAGACAGTATCATAAATTTTTTTTGAGTTGGAGTCTCACTCTGTCGCCTAGACTGGAGTGCAGTGGCCGCTCCCAGCTACCACTGCCTCGACCTGCTGGGCTCCAGCAATTCTTCCACCTCAGTCTTCCGAGTAGCCGGAATTACAGGCATGCGCTACCACGCCCGTCTGATTTTTTTTTATTTACTGTAGAGATGAGGTCTCCCTGGCCAGGCGGGTCTCGAACCCGCGGGTTCAGGCAATCCACTCACCTCAGCCTCTCAATGGTGCGGGATTACAGACTGAGCCACCAAGCCTGGCTAGTATCATAATTCAATACAATTTTTTCCACTTTTAAAATTTGCATGCATTTTATTGGTGC
>NW_006960364.1:6486-9305 GCF_000164805.1 Carlito syrichta
CCACCTTCCCTCAAGAACAGAATTGAAGAGGGGGAGACAAAGGGGTAAAGGGAGAAAAATCTACAGAAATGAAGAAAAACAAAAGAAGAGTATGGGTCTCTCCCAGACGCCTGGGAGAGCAGACACTGAGAAAATTGACTTTGGAATACAAACAATGAAAAGTCCCAGAATGAAGGGTCTCAAAATGCAAATGTAGATATCAAAACAATAATGGAGAGACTAAAAAGAATTGAGGAGACACAAGAAGAAACTAGGAAGGAGCTGATATCTGAGATAACAGTAATAAAGAATACTGTGAATGAAATAAATAACAAATTGATAAGCATGGAAATCAGAATTACCCAAGCAGAAGAAAGAATCTCAGAGCTTGAGGACCAAAATATAGAAATAACCCAAACTCTTAAAAACACAGAAAATAAGCTAGAAAAAGACAGAACAAAACCTTCAAGAGATGAGTGACTACCTCAAGAGGCCTAACCTAAGAATAATCGGACTCCCTGAGGCAGAAAGAGAAACAGAGACCACATTGGAACAAACTTTCCACGAGATCATTCAAGAAAATTTCCCTTATCTAATCAGTGATACAAAAATTCAAACACAAGAGATTCAGAGAACCCCCGCAAGACAACAAATGAGAACACCAACTCCTAGACACATAATAATTCGCCTAAATAAAGTAGGCACAAAAGAAAAAATCCTAAAGGCAGCAAGAGAAAAAGGCCAGATCCCCCACCATGGAAGACCAATCAGAATAGCAGCAGATTTATCTGCAGAAACCCTGAAGGCTAGGAGAGCTTGGAGCCCTATCTTCAAAGTCCTAAAAGATAAACAATTTAAACCAAGAATAACCTACCCGGCCAAGCTAAGCTTCATCAGTGAGGGAGAATTAAAATCTTTCCCAGATATCCAATCCCTAAGAACTTATGCTGCCACCAAACCATCTCTACATGAAACACTTAAGAAAGTACTAAACACAGAAGAAAAGGAAAAAAGAACAACGTTCTTCACAAGAGTACAGGGAAAAGAATAAAACATACATGAACCAACCCCAAAACCAAAAGAAAGACAAAAAAAAAAAAGAGAAAACCAAGTGGAAGAACAACAACTCAATAAGAACTCCATGATAGGGACGAACTCTCACATTTCAGTAATTAGTCTGAATATAAATGGACTAAACGCACCACTGAAAAGACATAGAATGACAAAATGGATAAAATATCACCAGGAAACAATATACTGCCTTCAAGAGACCCATCTCACTACAAAGGACATACACAGACTCAAAGTAAGAGGATGGGAAACGAATTTTCAGGTGAATGGAACACAAAAGAAAGGAGGAGTTGCGATCCTAATTTCAGACAAAATACCATTTAAGCTATCAAAAATTTAAAAAGATACAGAGGGCCACTACATAATGATAAAAGATTCACTCCATCAACAAGAAATATCTATCCTAAACATAAATGCACCCAACATAGGTGTGCCAACATTCATAAAGCAACTTCTAGGAAAACTAAAGAAAGACATTGACTCTAACACCATAATAACTGGGGACTTTAATACACCACTCACAACCCTAGACAGATCGTCAGGACAAAAAATCAGCAAGGAGATCCGGAACGTCAATGAGACTCTGGACCAAATGGACTTAATTGATACCTATAGAACACTCCATCCAAAGACCACAGAATACACATTCTACTCATCACCACATGGAACATATTCTAAGATAGACCACATAATTGGACACAAATCAAGTATAAGCTAATTTAAAAGGACTGAAATTCTACCATGCACCTTCTCAGACCACAGTGGAATGAAAATAAACATTGACACCAACAAAGTCCCCCCAAAACCCACAAAGACATGGACACTAAACAGCATGATGCTAAACAACTCCTGGGTCAACGACAAAGTCAAAACAGGGATCAAAAGATACCTGGAAACAAATGAAAATGAAGAAACATCTTACCCAAATCGCTGGGATGCCTTAAAAGTTGTAATAAGAGGGGAATTTATATCCCTACAAAAACACATGAAGAAAATGGAAGTAACAGAAATTAACAAACTAACAAGCCACCTAAAGAACTGGAAAAGCAAGACCACAAAAACCCTAATATCACCAGAAGAATCCACATCACCAAAATAAAAGCCCAAATCCAGGACATAGAAGACAAAAAGATAACACAAAAAATCAATGAAACAAAAAGCTGGTTCTTCGAAAGAATAAACAAGATCGATGGTCCCCTAGCTAGACTAACCAAGAAAAAACGAGAAAAAAACCAAATAAGCATAATCAGAAACACAAAAGATGAAGTCACACCTGACCCTCAAGAAATACAAAAGATCACTACTACATACACTTGTATGGAAACAAACATGAAAACCTTAAGGAAATGGAGGACTTTCTGACATCACACAACCTACCTAAGTTGGAACAAGAAGAAATTGAGACCCTAAATAAACCAATAATAATCAAGGAAATCGACTATATAATAAGAAAACTTCCTACAAAAAAAAGCCCTGGTCCAGATGGCTTTCCAGCAGAATTCTACAAGACATTTAAGGAGGAGCTGATACCAATCCTACTGAAGGTATTCCAGGCGATTGAAAAAGATGGAACTCTCCCCAAATCATTTTATGAAGCCAACATCACATTGATACCCAAGCCAGGTAAACATCCAACAAAGAAAGAGAACTACAGGCCAATATCTTTGATGAACATAGATGCTAAAATTCTCAACAAGACCCTAGCAAACCGGATTCAGCAATACATCTCAAAATCATCCATCATGACCAAGTAGGCTTCATTCCTGGGG
>NW_006960365.1:0-2384 GCF_000164805.1 Carlito syrichta
TAGCTGGGACTACAGGAGTGTGCCACCACACTCATCTAATTGTTTGATTTTTCTTTCGACTGTGTTGCATAGGCTGTACATTAGTAAAGTTTTAACTCATGAAATTGCATTGCAGAGTGTGGAGTAAGCAGATGCACGTTCTAAATTACTTGTATAAAATTGTATTTTCTAGGGGAACGTATCAAAGGACTGCGGGAAAATGACTACCTGCTGTTTTATTCCTGGTGCTAGTGGACTGCCATTACTGCCCACAGCCGGAGGAGGGACACTAAGTCATTGGGCCAAAGATAGAGATTCCGGTACATTATGCAGGTAAGACTTCTTGAGGGGAAACAGAGGCTGGTGGGGGGGAGGACCTAAATAGCTAATTCTTTCCCCCAGTAATTGCCTATAAACTGGAAAGTAGAATGACTTAGAAAAAAAATCAAACACCTTCGTGTGGTTATTTTATCGATCGGTGAAAGCTCAGATGAATTTTTGTCACAAATATTTCTAGTTAATGCATGGGGATTAATTAATTAACAGAGATTATTATTAGGTATTTATAAGATGAAAATTTTGCAGACACAGCTTCCCTGAAGTCTTGGAATTAAAATCAATATGTGTAGCCAAACTCAGAGCTCCAGGTGGTCCTGTCTCTGAGTAACCCTACATACAACTTTATAATTACTTTTGTGAATGACTTTGTAAGGATTTCACAAGATGCCACTTCACAAATGAACACTGTGGTCTGGTTTTACAAGTATTTGATTGGATGTTAGGATACTTAGACATGTCTGTCTCTTCAACCAGATTCAGAACATAAACTGTGTGCAGGCGCTGTTCTAGGAGATTGGGACATGCCCAGAGGCTTGAATAAACTTTTAATAGCCATAGCTTCTAAATGTAGTTTTAAAAAACCTACTTACATTGCCCTATGCTTTCCTTCTGGTGCTTCTAGTAAATTGTATAAAGGATCTTAACTTTTTCTGTTATTGTTCTGGATGAGGAAACCAGGCTTTGGGATCTTAGCTCAGGTCCAAATGCAGGGCCAAGCACACCCCCTGTGCCTGCTGCAGGGGCCTGAGGGAAGCGTTCTTAGGAAATCTCTCGGTTTGCACTGTCTCCTGTAAGCAATGAGCTCAGTCCTATGATATTGTATTTGTGTTTTAGAGATAACCCTTTGGCAGCAGGTGGGCATGGCCCTTTGTGACTAGCAAACTGCCTAAGTAAGGTGGAAATAGCAACTAATACATTCCATTGGTCCTTGAGTCTGCAGAGGACTCTGAGTCTCTCAGAGGCAGGCTGTATGAATCACAAAGAGGAGGAGGGTATAGCCTCAGGAATGAGAAAGTCTTTTGACAGAGACTGTGGTGGTTCTCTTCTGTTTTTCTTTCCTTTACCTTTGACCTTCTTGTCAGCTACTATACATAGATCTTGTCTTAATGAGAGCCCTTCTAGCAGGAAACGCTTCTGAATGCCAGGGCTTTTTGTCCCGCCTTCCTCCAGTTGGAGCACCATGCAAAAAGGTCTTCTGTGTTTTCCTATGGTGTAAACAGGTTTGGGAAAGAGCATTTCTGTTATTTGAGCAAAATCCTCCTGTCTGGACTAAGAGAGTAGACAGCTATAGAAACTTAAAGAAAGAAGACATTTAAACAGAATGGCGGAATTCCTGGCATTTATCTCTTTACTTCACCCAGCTCTGTTCTCTTCCTAAATACACACATATAAACATTGTAGCAAGTGAGGGTCCTTTTCTGAGGTGAGTAGAAGAAAGATCGGCTGATACATTTTTCCCTGTTGCTGGAACAATTAAGAAATTTTCTCCTCTTTCATATTGTTGTTCTGGTGCATTCCCATGTGGTATCAAGCATATTGCCATTTGGAGAGACATTGTTCACTAGTGCTGCTAATGTTCCATCACCTGGTCCACTGTTTTCATGTCTGGCAGCTGGGCAGTGTTACACTGGTCCAGTAGGAATGTTAGATCTCGAATCACACAGGTTCCAAGATGTCCAGATGGCAGGACCCAGCTCTGTGGTTACTGGCAAAAACTCAAGTAGATTCTCTTCTTCTTTATGTCTTAAAACAAATAACAACCACATAATATTGATCCTGTGAGAATCAGGAACAAGATAAGTGTTTCTACTTTCGCTTGTATTCTTTTGTGGCCTAACACCTTGAGCTTTTCTTCCCGGGTATAGTAAATACTATGTCAAAATGACGCTGTAGAGAAGAGGTTCATGGTCCTAGTTCCACCCCTTAGTGGCTATGTGGTCTTATATATGTTGCTTCTCCTGTTTGGTTAGTACAATACTATTCACATTTCAGACCGTGAATTTACATCCTTATAATTAGGCTCAAACACATCTTCATTAATCAAAATAGGAAACATGATAATCATC
>NW_006960365.1:3143-9351 GCF_000164805.1 Carlito syrichta
GATTCAGAAACTGTAGTGGATCAGACTGGCAGGAGCACCTAACAGTGACCGTGACCTTTTTTGGTGCAAGTTTGGCTTTGAGAAGTGCTTTGGAGCTTCTTGGTCCAACCACTGAGCTGGTCATCGCCGGTTGTCATATAAAGTCCACTTTTCGTCACATGTCACAATCCGATGGAGAAATGGCTCATTGTTGTTGCATAGAAAAAGAGAAGACGACACTTCAAAATGATGATTTTTTTGATTTTCAGTCAGCTCATGAGGCACCCACTTATCAAGCTTTTTCATCTTTCCAATTTGCTTCAAATGCCCAATGATTGGAGAATGGTCAACACTGAGTTATTCAGCAACTTCTCTTGAAGTTGTAAGAGGATTAGCTTTGATGATTACTCTCAGTTGGTTGTCAACTTCAGATGACCAGCCACTATGCTCCTCATCTTCAAGGCTCTTGTCTCCTTTGCAGAACTTCTTGACCCACCACTGCACTGTATGTTCATTAGCATTTTCTGGGCCAAATGTGTTGTTGGTGTTGCAAGTTGTCTCTGCTGCTTTGCAACCCATTTTGAACTTGAATAAGAAAATTGTTCAGATTTGCTTTTTGTCTAACATCATTTCCATAGACTAAAATAAACATATAATAAACAGTCAGTAATAAGTCATTAGCAAAAAAACATAAAGTAAGAAATGCACATTCAAATGATGCATAACAGCTGGGCTCGGTGGCTCAGCCTGTAGTCCCGTGCCTTTGGGAGGCTGAGGTGAGTGGATTGCCTGAGCCCGCGGGTTCGAGACCCGCCTGGGCAGCGAGATCTTATCTCTACAATAAATAAAAAAATCAGCTGGGTGTGGTAGCGCATGCCTGTAATTCTGGCTATTCGGAAGCCTGAGGCGGAAGGATCGCCGGAGCCCAGCAGGCGAGGCTGCAGTGGCAGGGAGAGGCCACTGCACTCCAGTCTGGGCAAAAGAGCGAGACTCCAACTCAAAAAAAATAAATAAATAAATGATGCATAACATGACCACATTTATTTAATAATGTATTCCATTATCAGATGGCAAATATCAACAGTGCAAAAACTGAAATTACTTGTGCGTGAAACTAAATCTATGAATCTAATTTCATTATTTGTAAAATGAGAATAACAATACCTTTGTCATCTCTCATGAGGATTAAATAAGTTTATAACTAACATATGTAGAAAAGTATCTGGCAAATACTAAGTATCATCTAAGTGTTCTCTGCTACTATTATTATTTTGCTGTTGATGTAATAAGACAACAATGTAAATGAGATTTTAAACATTGGAAAGGAAGAGAAAAATATTATTGCAGATTATATGGTTGTCTCACTAGAAAATCCAAGTAAATCAACTGGACAAAAGAAAAAAACTGATACCAGAATTTAATGGCCAGATATAAGATTAGGTTAAAAAAATCAATAATGTTTCTAATATACTAGAGTAACCAAGTGGAAGATGTAAAATAATTACATTTTCTGTATGTATGAGGGGGAACCCAAAAAACCCTAGAATTTATTTATAAAAATTGTGTATTTATTCTTACATGTTTAAACTTGTCACCTTCAAAGTATTCTCCATTTGATGCAATATACCTATCTAGATGCTTTTTTCATTGCGCAAAACAATTTTTGAACTCATCCATTTTGATACCTTTTAGTGCTTTTGCCATTTTTTTGTTTAACCTCTTCCACATGGGCAAAATATTTCCCTTGGAGGACTTTATCTGGGAAAACAAAAAAAGTCACTTGGGACAAGATCAGGTGGATAGGGAGGTTGGGGCTTGGGAGTCGTGTTTTTGGTCCAAAATAGCTGAACACTCTTCATGGCATTGGCAGATCGCTTATGTAAATTGCCCATCATGAAATGGGCAAATGTATTGAAAGAATCTCAAAAAAATTTGACTGATGCCAAGTGCAACCTTACTACAATGCTAGCTGATACCAGTGGGTTCCTAGAAAACTTACTTAGTGGGAAGCTTGTACTATGAGGAGCTCCCCCTTCAAAAAATAATTCTGAGTTTTTTGGGGGTGTTCCCCTCTCACAGGAGTAGGTATAGAATACATTCTTGTTTATGTTGCAAAGTCCTTGGCTTGATCTACATGGAGATGGTTGGATTTTGAAATATCAGCACATCAATTATTCAATAGGACAAGTGATTTTTTTGTTGGCATGTGCAAACATGTTAAATGTTATGTATAGATTTCTTTAAATATTTAAAAGTCTTCCCCTTAACTTTACATGGAGGATCTTACTAATCAGTTTCCTCGAGAAATCGATTTTCAGATACTCTGGTGAATCTTTGCTACGCTTTAAATTCAGCCATTTGCCTAAGCGTGGTGAAGCATGAGGAGACAATTTTCACAAGACTGTTGTCCGGATTTTCTTCCCCATTCAACTAAGTTCACACAGATCCCTTGTTGGAAATTAAAATGCCTGGCAACCCACGTGGGACTGCACAGAAGCAGTTACAGCAGTAGAGATTTAAGAAGAAAAATATTTAATCCTTTTATGAAGACCCAACCCCCACTCCAATCAAATTTTTGCTCTCGAATAGCCATATGAAGTCAGTATTGAATCTATTGAACTAAGTCTATTATATTCCATGCAAAGTAGATGTAGATTGGATTGAAGAGCCAGACGTGTTCCATTGTCTTTTATAATCTATTCAATATTGGAATCAATTCCAAGTCAGCACCTCTAACTTCCAACAATTTAATCAAATGCTTTCCAGATTGACCACATGTAGGATAAGCAAAATACCTAGGGTGACACTGCTGTGTCTATGTGAGGCCTAATTCAAGGAAAAAATGACTCCCTTTGGCAGTTTTTGAACGGATTGGGTTTCTCAAGTGATTCTTGAGTCAACAATCTCAGCACGACAGTTAGACTGGCATTGAACTCAGTTTTTTGAATAACCAAGATATGAAGGTCCCACATACTCAGACGATCTGTGATAGAAACCACATAGCTTGAGATTTACAGGCCCACCAGTATTTAGAATTACTCTTTTGGATGTTCAGACTCCAGCGTAGCTGTGGTGGAGTAGAAGGGATGCATTCTAGTACTTGCCTCTCCAATTTACATTACCAGCTTTAGAACATCCAGAGGTGCCTTTGCCCTTTCTAACCTCAGCTTCCAAATATTAAAAGTAGTGATAATAATACTTAGGCTGCCAGATTTTTGGAATATTTAATACCGTCCAAAGTATGGAAGCTTTATAAACTATAATTTGTTTATTATATAATTTATAACAATTGCAAAGCACTCTTTTAGTAGGACTAGATTTTGCTGGTACTTCATATATTTAGCATCCTCTTTAGGATCAGGTAGGGGTCCTCTGTGCTTAAAATAAATGGCATCTGATTTTAAGCCAGTTGAAGGGCTTTTCCTCTTATAAATATCATAGCACTTCTTGGAATCATGTCTGCATGCCAGTATATAAAATGCCTTTTACTTGTATTTACTACATTCTTGAAAGCTCTCGAATATATATTTCATGTATCTTTATCGTGTACCAGGTACATAGTAGGTGCTTACATGGTTGAACAGATAAATACAAGAACAGACAGTACATTACTACACGTCTTATTTCCCATGTAGAGTCCTTCTCAAAGGCACATATTATACAGAACAGTTAGTTTTAGAATCATTTAGGCATTTGCCTTTCACCTTTTATCCTCTACTTTTTTTTCCCTCTGAGTTAGAGTCTCACTCTGTCGAGCAGGCTGGAGTGCAGTGGCACTATCACAACTCTCTGCAACCTCGCCCTCCTGGGCTCAGGCAATTCATCTGCCTCAGCCTCCTGAGTAGCTGAAACTACAAGCGTGAACCATCATGCCCAGCTAGTTGTTTTGATGTTTTGATTTCTTATAGAGACAAGGCCTCTCTATGTTTCCCAGGGTGGTCTTGAACTTCTGGGCTCAAGCAGTCCTCCCTCAGCCTCTTCTGATGCTTCCTTGGTGAGGCTGAAGGCCCTCATTTATCCTTGCTGTTGCCCCAGTGCAGATCCTGAACTCATTGTGGGCATGTACTGATTGTGGTTTGTGTCTCTAGTGCCTGTCAGAGTGTCTGGCATGTAAGAAGACAGTAGCTCTTTGGATTAATGATGTGCTTATGTAGTTTGAATTGCCGATAAGAATTAGGATATAAAAAGGTTGAAAATGGCAAGGCATTTTGACTCACACCTGTAATTCCAGCACTTTGGGAGGCCGAGGTGGAAAGCTTGCTTAAGTACATGAGTTTCAGAACAGGTTGGTCAAATGGCAAGAGCCTGTCTCCAAAAAAGAAAGCAAAGATTGTAAACAGCAGGTAGTTTGGACATAATCTTAACAGTACTATTATTTTGGCTTCTATAATCAATTGCCCATCTAAATGATGAGATGAGGAGAATTGTGCTACAACATTTTGGAGTGGCACGCTCCATATTTAAACTTCTCCTGTTTTATACACTACACTATGTTTATTTGGGGGGGGGATTTCAGATACATGAAAAACATGAGAAATTGGGGAATAAAGCAATTATGGCTTATAAATTAAGGACTACTGACTTAAATAATTTCACAATACATGATTAAAATGTTGACAGGTATTCCTATGGGAACAATTTGCCTTTTATAAGTATGTCAATATAGTGATGTGGCCACATTTACCTTAAAATATCCATGAAGTAGTGTGCAACCTACCAGTCAGTGGAAACGTTTTACAATTTTCTTCATGTACAACCTGTTTAAATAGACTCTTGCCTTAAGTATTTTCTAATGATGTGAATAGCCGCTTACAGTTCAAAGGGAAGGGTCATTTTGTTCATCCCAAACGTGATGGTTTAAGAAAATGAAAGATATATACAAAATTAGCAGCACCCAGGGCCAGCAGCCAGGCCTCTTTTTGTATAAGCTCCTGGTCATTACTGTACGTGATATGGACAAATCCATACCTGGGAAAAAGATGTGAAGATGATGATGATTGTGTCAGAGAGATGCTAAGAAAAATCACTGGGTTTATTGGTGGTTTCTTCTTTATTTATAAGATGCCCTGTGATGTGTTCTTGATAATCAGGAAGAAATTACATAAATTTACTTTGAATGATACCTGACCCTTCCCTTCTCTAAAAACAACAACAACAAAAACAAAACCCTTAATGTTTTCAACAAAAGTATTGTTTATTAATAAGCAGAAAACCATCATTCTTTCACTTTAAAAGTCTCTGGAAGCTTGAGGTTTATCTCTCTGTCTTTCTCTCTATCCATCCATCCATTCATTCCATATATTGTAAATATAGATATATCTGTTTAAAATATAGATATTCTTAAACCTGCAGCAAATGACATAACCAACCAATTCTCTCTCTGTTTGTTAGGGCTGAGAGTAGAAAGGAAGAGCTTTGGATTGGCAAAGTGACAGGCTTCAAAAATAACTTGTCTAGTTTCTAACTATCTCTGCTCAAAACACACAAAAAATTGTTTGACGTATAGAGACATGAAGTAATTTAAATCATTATCCAAATTCATGATGTGAAATCTTTCCACATCTTTTGAAGAAGCATATGGGCCCTGAAATGTGAATATCCATTTGGAATTAGCTTTTCCTTTTACTCACTCACTCTCAGGATGTCTCTGATAACAGGCACTTGTGTGGAATGGAGTCCTCTGTAGAGATTACTTGTGAGAAAGGCATTATAATCAACATAACATTCAGATGCTGTGACGGTTCAGATCTTGCCATCACCAGGAACAATGGTGTAGCAGTGCTGTTCAGATCAAATGCTGACTAATTGTCCACCTTCTAAAAGGACAGTTATCACATTTTTCTTGTTGTTGAGTTCACAAAGCAGACTTTTAAAAAATCAGTTATCTTTAAATTGAAGCATTAGATTTTTTTTAATATTAGTGTTATTTTTATTACCAGGGAATTAAGTTCCTCTGACTCCTGATGGAAATACAGAGCCTATTTTTGAAAAGCCACGTTCATATTGCATGTGTGAGAGAAAGAGAGGAGAGAAAGAATTTTTGACAGAATGAGCTAGAAAATTAGCTAGGGCAAAGTTGTAAAGAGTCTTTACAGACCCATTTCCATTCATTAAAATTAATAATTTAGCCACTTGGTACTTAGCATTAGGGTCTGTGGAGACTTTATGACTTTAACATATAAAAGATAGACTTCCAGAAATATCAAGGTTATAAATAAGATGGTGGGAG
>NW_006960366.1:0-826 GCF_000164805.1 Carlito syrichta
AGGCATAATTAATTTTAAATTTTAGAAAATAAAACAGTATTGTAATTTAATACAGGTTTTTCCTTTCTGAAAATTTGCGGACATTTTCTTGGTGCACTCTGTCTTTTCTGCTTGTTAATTTTGAATAAATTTTAGAGAGGTGCAATACTTAGAAAAATTTCCCCTTAAGTATTTCAAGGAAATATAAAAACACATTCTCTTCATATTTTAACCCTATATATATATATATATATATATATATTAGTTGGATTCTCACTCTGTCGCCCAGACTGGAGTGCAGTGGCCGCTCCCAGCCACCGCAGCCTCGACCTGCTGGGCTCTGGCAATCCTTCTGCCTCACCCTTCCAAGTAGCCAGAATTACAGGCATGCACTACCACGCCCCGCTGATTTTTTGATTTATTGTAGAGATGAGGTCTCGCTGCCCGGGCGGGTCTCGAACCCGCGGGCTCAGGCAATCCACTCACCTCAGCCTCCCAATGGTGTGGGATTACAGGCTGAGCCACCGAGCCCGGCTCCTATTTATATTTTTAAAAGAGTATTTCCATTGAATTCCCTAGTATTTTCTCTATGTAAACAAAATGCTATACGCTGCAACAAAGTATCCAATCAATCTAACACTTTTATTCACCAAGCACTTTAAATAAGAGAATTTGGGCCCAATATATATAAACCAAAATAACGTGGAGATGTACAAAGTAGTAAGTATTTGGCATCTGCATTAGTATAAATATTTAGATAATTGAAAATTTTGGAAAATTGATTATGATCTTAGCAAAATCAATGTTCATATCCTGTAGGAAAAAACAGCTCAAAGGCTGTTACACA
>NW_006960367.1:0-828 GCF_000164805.1 Carlito syrichta
CTTTCCTTGGTTTTGTGCCAAACTGAAAAGGAGGGATGGAATGAGTCAACAGCTACTGAAAACATCCTGGTGGTCACGGGGTCTATGGCCCTTCCTAATCCCTAACACTCAGTGGGCCTCCGTGGCCGGCAACCAACATAAAAAGGCATAATATCTAGGATCTACAAGAAACTCAAACACTAAGAACAATCAGACAAACATTCCCTTTGAAAAGTGTGCAAAATACGTGATTGGACATTTTTCATAAGAAGTATGGGCAGCCTGCAGACACATGAAAATTGCTCAGCCTCACTCATCATCAAAGAAATGCAAATGAAACAAATTTGAAATATCACATACCGCCTCTAAGACTGGCTATCATTAATAAAACGAACAAAAACAGATTATGGTAAACATTTGGGAAGAAATAAATGCTTATACACTGCATGTGGACTGAAAAGTAAAGAAACATCATTGGAAAACAGTGTGGTGGCTTGTAAAGGGACAAGATATTGACCTACCATGTGATTCAGTATTTTCCCTGTCAAGAATATACCTGGAGAAGCTCGAATCATTTTACCACAAAGACACCGATACCAGTATGTTTTTTTCAGCACTAATCACAATTGCAATAATACATGGTACCAACCACGGTGACCATCATAGCTGGAATGAATAACATAAATGTGGTATATACACAGTGGAATAGTATGCAGCCATTAAAAATCCCAGATATAAAAATTTTGCAGAACGTTTGATGGATATCAGACAGGTCATTTTCAGTGATTTCTCACAGAAACAAAGAACAAGTTCCATATGTTCTCATTCATGAGCTGAAATCGATCGCTT
>NW_006960368.1:0-729 GCF_000164805.1 Carlito syrichta
CTTCCTGCTACATTCAGCAAGGCACTGAAATATTTCCTGGTGACCTAGAATTTCAGTTGTTTGGATATCAAGAGAAAGACTCCCATAAGGTTATTGGGGAACTGGTATCCAAGAATCCTGGTTCTCCTTAAGAATACCTCCCCAACGCTGAGCTCGGTGGGTCAGCCTGTAATCCCACACCTTTGGGAGACTGAGGTGAGTGGATTGCCTGAGCCCACGGGTTTGAGACCTACCTGGGCAGCGAGACCTCATCTCTACAATAAATGAAAAAATCAGCCGGGCATGGTAGTGCATGCCTGTAATTTCGGCTACTTGGAAGGCTTAGGCAAAAGGATTGCTGGAGCCTAGCAGATGGAGGCTGCGGTGGCCAGGAGCGGCCAATGCACTCCGGTCTGGGTGGCAGAGTGAGACTCCAACTCAAAAAAAAAAAGAAAGATAAAAAAGAAAAAAAGAATACCTCCCCAAAGTGTGGAATGTCCTAAATCCAATATTCCAATTCCCACCTGCCAAACCACAAGAAATTTCTGTAGTTTGAGGTCACCTGTATCGAGTGATTTTGTGCCAATATGCCATTTGATTCCTGGGGTACCTGATTATGGTCCTAGATGTTAATTAGTGCAAAAGGATATTTGGGCCAGATCCTCGATTACAACTATCAAGAGAATAGAATGTTACTGGGGATCTGTAATGATCAATTGAGGGTATCTACAGAGCTAGTAGCTCTGAAAA
>NW_006960369.1:0-6177 GCF_000164805.1 Carlito syrichta
GAGGCTGTTCACAGGCGGGTGCTTGAATTGCATCACAGCCGTCCCTGCGGCCGCAGCCGGTCCACCAGCACCGGGTGGCTCCCGAAGCGCCGCGCGCCATCCCCTCGCCCACTGGCTTCATTTGCCCGAGGGCCGCGCCCCAATGCAGAAGAGGGCGCGCGCAGGGACACACTCCTGTCGCCAGCGCCATCTTGACCGGATCAATAATAATTTTTAAAATATCCAAAATAAAATAAAAATGTTTGGGGATATTTTTTCATGTCAATAAAATTAAAAAACAATGAACTGACATATTGCTTCTGAGCAACGGGATCTTATGATGATTACCCCAAAATTAATCTGGTGCACAGGCAAACACTCTCAGGCTCTGACCTTTAGACAGAAAAAAAATAGTTTCAAATAAAAGTGTTGGAAAATTTATCATTCCTTCCTTCTCCTGCCAAACTAATTTAAAATGGTCTTTCACATATAGAGAGGAACCTGTATATGACAGAGAAATTTTTTTGTTTGTTGAGCTCCATCCATTCAAAACCCTAAATGGCTGATGGACTAGAAAGATGTGATAATACACTTTTAATCATTTTCCTCCTCTGCTTTATATGGAAGGCTAACTACCCACATCATATTATGAGATAAACTTTGGTTAAAGTCATTCATTAAAATTTAACCAGTGTTGTTGGGCGTGGTGGCTCAGCCTGTAATCCCGCATTTTGGGAGGCCAAAGTGAGTGGATTGCCTGAGCCCAAGAGTTTGAGACCTGCCTGGGCAACTTGGTGAGACCTCATCTCTACAATAAATCTAAAATTAGCTGGACATGGTAGCACACGCCTGTAGCTCCAGCTACTTGGAAGGCTGAGGCGGAAGGATTGCCAGAGCCCAGCAGGTCGAGGCTGTGGTGGTCAGTAGAGTCCACTGCACTCCAGTCTGGGTGACAGAGTGAGACTCCAACTCAAAAAAAAAAAAAAAAAAAAAAAATTTAACCAGAGTCAACAGGCAGTTATGTAATACGGAAGAATGATCTAAATGATGCTTTGTCTCTGGCTAGCTGGGAGGTCTACATGCCAAACTGGGTTGTCAGCTCTTCATTTTTGAGTTCTACAAATATTCTGGAAAAATCAGTGGGTGGAATTTAGGTCCTTAGTAATACAGCTTTTATAGTCAGCAGGTGAAATGTAAGGTTGAGAAATCAAGTAACATCATACTACAGTCACACATTACACACTGACACCCTGCATGTCAAAAAATACTCTGAATAATCTCCCTTAAACTCTTTCCCTAATCCTATAGCCACATAGAAGTGCTAATATCTTTCATTTTCAACCTTCTATTTCAGATTTTCAAAATTATCATGACAAACAAAAAACTCTGCACAAAATAAAGCTGGGAATCTTTCCTTTCCTTTACAATATATCTATGTAAATCCTTTCATTTTCTGCAATGCCCAGAAAATAGTGTCTATTTATATAACTGATGAACTATTTTTAAAAAACACCATTGACCTAATAGCAACTGTGCTTAGGGTTTACATCTGATACTGATATCTGCTTGACAGAAGAACACTGCTTAGCAAATATATATATATATGCATGTAATGATTGCTATTATACATAAGAGCATGCTTTTCCTAGCTATTATTCAGAGGCAATAAACTTGCTGCCTAAGTCTAGGATTATTCTTTAGGTCTGAGACTCAGATTAAGCATTTTCTTCTCCTAAGATATTTAGTTTCATAACATCTAGGGATAAGCCAAAGTCCACTGATTTGGAAAAGACATATTCCTTTGAGAAGTTTCTCACACTTCATTCATCTATTTTGAGATTACCTTCCTTAGAAACACAAGAATAACACTGTAAGTTCCTTCCTGCCAAAGCCCAAATTTTATTTACTTTGTTTTGTTTTATTTATTGCGCATTTCCAAACCAGGTACTCTCCTAGGTTTTAGAGATACAAAGATGGTGAACAAGGTCCAGTCCCAATTCTCAGCAGGCCCTGGAGACACATACTGATCATAATTACCATACAAAGCAAAAGGTCATAGGATATGAGAAGGGCAAGCCAAGGTTGTTCACAAGAGGGATGATCTGAGGGTGCTGGGTGAAGTTTCACATGGGAGGTGGCATTGAATTGGAGGCTTGAGGCATAAACAGGGGAAGGGCATTCCTGATATAAGGCAGGGCCAAATAAGACCATGAAATGTCTGACATATTCACTCCTAAACCAAGATCAGACTTCAGGCAAATACATCTATGCGCTTTTCTCTAAAGTGTGTTTGTATCTGTGTTTACTTCCTTCCCTTTTCTTCCTCTCATTTTTACCAGCTTAAATATTGAGCATCTTTCTGAGCCCAGGCCAAGCCAGGTCTTGGTCTCCCAAGAAGCCCTGCAGTTTTTCTTCCAACTTCCCCTCCAAAATCAACTCCTATAGTTTTCATAGCACTCCTCAGTAGATCCCAGGCATTTCTGACTTGTGCTGAAACTTGTCTTTAAGCTTAGGTGTCTCTGTCCTTGAGGGTGAGGACACATCCTGTTATCCTCTTTGTGCTAACATCTGTCCCTGACCCTCTACAGGGAAAACCTGCTTTAAAAAATCTGCTACCTATTATTTACAATTGCAAAAACATGGAACCAACTGTACTGCCCATCATATACTATCATGGACTATTACACAGCCATAAAGGACAAAATTATGGACTTCACAACAACTTGCATGGATTAAAGTCTATAATACTCAGAGATTTATCATAGAAACAAAGAACTGACTACCCACATGTTCTCACTCATAAGCAGACCCTGAACATTTACCATAAAACTATAAGGGATTGGCAGTAGCTGGAAACTGCACGGCGGGGTGGGGGTGGGGTATACAATGTTAATAAGGGTATCTGATCTCAAACCAGGCAAAGCGGGGACTAAAGGGAGGCCCAAACTTTATCTGTATGATGACCCCTGTACACCTAATCCTGAATTGAACCCCATATCCTTAAAATGAAATAAATTGAAAACCAAAAAAGTTAGTCTGCTGCCAATGAGGAACCACTGATTAACATTGTGATGTATTATTTCAAAAACTTTATAATACTTCTGTGTACCTAGAGATCTTCATATTGTTAACAATGTGTCAGAGTTGTCAAAGAATTTTCATGGAATATCAGACCAAAATGCTGCACAGTCAAATTGTAAAAGAGATCTCAGTATTTCCTCAGTTGGTAAAAACACCACTCTGTTTTTCTACTCTGAACATGGCTCCCACCATCTTATTTATAACCTTGATATTTCTGGAAGTCTATCTTTTATATGTTAAAGTCATAAAGTCTCCACAGACCCTAATGCTAAGTACCAAGTGGCTAAATTATTAATTTTAATGAATGGAAATGGGTCTGTAAAGACTCTTTACAACTTTGCCCTAGCTAATTTTCTAGCTCATTCTGTCAAAAATTCTTTCTCTCCTCTCTTTCTCTCACACATGCAATATGAACGTGGCTTTTCAAAAATAGGCTCTGTATTTCCATCAGGAGTCAGAGGAACTTAATTCCTGGTATAAAATAACACTAATAGTAAAAAAAATCTAATGCTTCAATTAAAGATAACTGATTTTTTAAAAGTCTGCTTTGTGAACTCAACAACAAGAAAAATGTGATAACTGTCCTTTTAGAAGGTGGACAATTAGTCAGCATTTGATCTAAACAGCACTGCTACACCATTGTTCCTGGTGATGGCAAGATCTGAACCGTCACAGAATCTGAATGTTATGTTGATTATAATGCCTTTCTCACAAGTAATCTCTACAGAGGACTCCATTCCACACAAGTGCCTGTTATCAGAGACATCCTGAGAGTGAGTGAGTAAAAGGAAAAGCTAATTCCAAATGGATATTCACATTTCAGGGCCCATATGCTTCTTCAAAAGATGTGGAAAGATTTCACATCATGAATTTGGATAATGATTTAAATTACTTCATGTCTCTATACGTCAAACAATTTTTTGTGTGTTTTGAGCAGAGATAGTTAGAAACTAGACAAGTTATTTTTGAAGCCTGTCACTTTGCCAATCCAAAGCTCTTCCTTTCTACTCTCAGCCCTAACAAACAGAGAGAGAATTGGTTGGTTATGTCATTTGCTGCGCGGTTTAAGAATATCTATATTTTAAACAGATATATCTATATTTACAATATATGGAATGAATGGATGGATGGATAGAGAGAAAGACAGAGAGATAAACCTCAAGCTTCCAGAGACTTTTAAAGTGAAAGAATGATGGTTTTCTGCTTATTAATAAACAATACTTTTGTTGAAAACATTAAGGGTTTTGTTTTTGTTGTTGTTGTTTTTAGAGAAGGGAAGGGTCAGGTATCATTCAAAGTAAATTTATGTAATTTCTTCCTGATTATCAAGAACACATCACAGGGCATCTTATAAATAAAGAAGAAACCACCAATAAACCCAGTGATTTTTCTTAGCATCTCTCTGACACAATCATCATCATCTTCACATCTTTTTCCCAGGTATGGATTTGTCCATATCACGTACAGTAATGACCAGGAGCTTATACAAAAAGAGGCCTGGCTGCTGGCCCTGGGTGCTGCTAATTTTGTATATATCTTTCATTTTCTTAAACCATCACGTTTGGGATGAACAAAATGACCCTTCCCTTTGAACTGTAAGCGGCTATTCACATCATTAGAAAATACTTAAGGCAAGAGTCTATTTAAACAGGTTGTACATGAAGAAAATTGTAAAACGTTTCCACTGACTGGTAGGTTGCACACTACTTCATGGATATTTTAAGGTAAATGTGGCCACATCACTATATTGACATACTTATAAAAGGCAAATTGTTCCCATAGGAATACCTGTCAACATTTTAATCATGTATTGTGAAATTATTTAAGTCAGTAGTCCTTAATTTATAAGCCATAATTGCTTTATTCCCCAATTTCTCATGTTTTTCATGTATCTGAAATCCCCCCCCCAAATAAACATAGTGTAGTGTATAAAACAGGAGAAGTTTAAATATGGAGCGTGCCACTCCAAAATGTTGTAGCACAATTCTCCTCATCTCATCATTTAGATGGGCAATTGATTATAGAAGCCAAAATAATAGTACTGTTAAGATTATGTCCAAACTACCTGCTGTTTACAATCTTTGCTTTCTTTTTTGGAGACAGGCTCTTGCCATTTGACCAACCTGTTCTGAAACTCATGTACTTAAGCAAGCTTTCCACCTCGGCCTCCCAAAGTGCTGGAATTACAGGTGTGAGTCAAAATGCCTTGCCATTTTCAACCTTTTTATATCCTAATTCTTATCGGCAATTCAAACTACATAAGCACATCATTAATCCAAAGAGCTACTGTCTTCTTACATGCCAGACACTCTGACAGGCACTAGAGACACAAACCACAATCAGTACATGCCCACAATGAGTTCAGGATCTGCACTGGGGCAACAGCAAGGATAAATGAGGGCCTTCAGCCTCACCAAGGAAGCATCAGAAGAGGCTGAGGGAGGACTGCTTGAGCCCAGAAGTTCAAGACCACCCTGGGAAACATAGAGAGGCCTTGTCTCTATAAGAAATCAAAACATCAAAACAACTAGTTGGGCATGATGGTTCATGCTTGTAGTTTCAGCTACTCAGGAGGCTGAGGCAGATGGATTGCCTGAGCCCAGGAGGGCGAGGTTGCAGTGAGTTGTGATAGTGCCACTGCACTCCAGCCTGCTCGACAGAGTGAGACTCTAACTCAGAGGGAAAAAAAAGTAGAGGACAAAAGGTGAAAGGCAAATGCCTAAATGATTCTAAAACTAACTGTTCTGTATAATATGTGCCTTTGAGAAGGACTCTACGTGGGAAATAAGACGTGTAGTAATGTACTGTCTGTTCTTGTATTTATCTGTTCAACCATGTAAGCACCTACTATGTACCTGGTACACGATAAAGATAAATGAAATATATATTCAAGAGCTTTCAAGAATGTAGTAAATACAAGTAAAAGGCATTTTATATACTGGCATGCAGACATGATTCCAAGAAAGTGCTATGATATTTATAAGAGGAAAAAGCCCTTCAACTGGCTTAAAAATCAGATGCCATTTATTTTAAGCACAGAGGACCCCTACCTGATCCTAAAGAGGATGCTAAATATATGAAGTACCAGCAAAATCTAGTCCTACTAAAATAGTGCTT
>NW_006960370.1:0-784 GCF_000164805.1 Carlito syrichta
CAGGGATACCCCCTTCTTCACATGTAATCTAACAGTGGGTCTGAGGATGAGGTGCCCATTGTCCCAGCCACATTGGAGGCTGAGGTGGGAGGATGGCCACAGTCCGTAATTTTAAGGCTGACGGTGAACGATGGTTGTGTCCCCAGGCCCCAGTATGGGCCACAGAGCCAGACCCAGTTTCCAAAAATATCAGAATCATACACATATTCTCAACTGCGTGTGGTATGTTCACAGTGCGACTGGATTTTGAACCAGGAAAAATGGAATTTCTGAGGAAGAAATTCCCCAGGTGAGGGATGTGTCCCTGAACTACCTTGACAGAAGTTCCTCATTGCTGAGCCGGAGGGTCAACCTGCCTGGGGCATGTTTCTCACCTCAGAGAGGAGAGCCGACAGGAACCCAGTCAGGTAGCCTTGGGAACTACTACATCAAAGCACGGGCAGCCATTTGGGGGAAGTTGGACTGGAGATTGCCAAGCTTGGGGAACCCTCATGTGTGGGAAGTGGGGGGGGAGGACTGAGGGCAGAAGTTTTGGAGGAAAATTGATTTCATTCTCTTTCTTTCTTTCTTTCTTTCTTTCTTTCTTTCTTTCTTTCTTTCTTTCTTTCCTTTTTTCCTTCCTTCCTTAGTTCTTTCTTTCTTTCTTTCTTTCTTTCTTTCTTTCTTTCTTTCTTTCTTTCTTTCTTTCTTTCTTTCTTTCCTTTCCTCACTAGTTCCCCAGACTGCTCTCAAACCCTCCAACTCATGTCATCCTCTCAGCCTGGGCCTCCCAAACTGCTGCGAT
>NW_006960371.1:0-599 GCF_000164805.1 Carlito syrichta
CTGCCAATTCACCATCTTTCTGGAACTCTAGGTTCAAGACTGGGCCTCCTTCCCAAATAATCTCTATTCATGATGATCCCAACTCCATACACAAATGGATGTTCTTCTTTTTTTTCCCTTTTTTCCTTTTTTTCTTTTTGAAGGAGTCTCTTTCCGTCACCAAGAGTGGTGGGTGGTGGCTCTCTCCCAGCCATCGCAGTTGGGCCTGCTGGATTCCGGCAAGCCTTTCCTCAGCCTTCTGAGGAGCCAGAACAACAGACGTGTGCACCACACACAGCTCATTACTGATGCAAGGTAGAGGTGAGGTCTCACCGAGGTGCCTGGGTGGGTTAGGGTCTTGGCCAGTGGCTCGGGGTGGCTGCAGAACTTGAACATCCAAAGAGCTGGACTGACGAGGCTGAGCACCCAAGCCCGGCCTCAAATCTTCATCAAAAATGATTCAGAAGGCCTGATGCAGTGGCCCACACCTGGAATTCCAGTGCTCTGGGATCTTTAGGTGGGAGGATTTGCTGGAGTCCAGGAGCCCAATGCTAGCATGGTCCAGTCCGGGCCATGCAGAGAGACCCTATACCCACACAAATTCAAATAGGGATTCTTGG
>NW_006960372.1:0-762 GCF_000164805.1 Carlito syrichta
CAGTGCAAGTCACTGAGGTACCCATTACAAAAGAGATTCAGACACTGGGGCACCTATTAGAAGGAGAGTCAATCACTGGGGCCCATTTCCTAAGTCATCCGTCTCAGAAGAGGCCTAGTCAATTGGGCACATATGAGATCATGGTCAGTAATTGGGACACCAGTCACAGAGAAGGCCAGTCACTTGGTTACTCTTTATGGTGAAGACTCAATTACCATGACACCCTTCACAGAAGAGGGCTATTCACTTGGACACCATTATATACGAAGATCTGTCACAATGCCAACAATTACAGAGTTGGTGCAGTGACTGGGGCACACATTATAGGGAAGCCATCACTGAGGCACCCATCACAAAGGATGGCTGATCACTAAGGCATAAATTATAGAGAATGACTAGTATGTAAGAGAGCCATCATAAGGATGACTAGTCCCTGGGGCGACCATTATGGAGGAAAGCCAGTCATTTGGACACCCATAATAAAGGAGGATCAGTAACTGGGTCACCCATTATGGGAGAGGCCTAGTTACTGGGTAATCCGTCTTTGGAAATCCAGTCACTAGGACAACCTTTATGGAGGAGGGCAAGTCATTGGGACACCAATCAATGAGGAGGCCTAGTCATGGCCACACACAAAGTGGAGGAAGACAGGATCACACATTATGTAGCAGACACAGTCAGTAGGACAGATAACACAGAGGAAAGCTAGTCACTGCAGCACCCATCGATGAGAGGACCAGTCACTGGGGTATTTTTCACAAA
>NW_006960373.1:0-2749 GCF_000164805.1 Carlito syrichta
ATGCTTTTGGGTAGATTAGTGAAAATTTGCAGGATTTGGAGGTGGCTGCAAAAGATGGGGCTGAAATGTAGGTTAGGACCTAACTGCTGTTGCTCTCTCTTTTACTCCAGATATTCTTGTTTTTCCTCCATGGGTCACAAGTTTCTTTATTGTATTTGGTTATTTCTCTTTCCTTCTTTGATTGCTTTTGGTCATTTTTTTATTGGCCTTTAAAATTTGGGTAGTACTGGGGTAGGAAAATTCTGCAATGCTGCTTCTTTCTAACACTGAAGTCACCTTCTCCACCTACTCCTGCCATGCTTCCCCATTTAAAAATAAATAAATATAACTCTTTACTGGTAAATGTCTTTTCTCTTTTACTTTTCCTGCAGACCCCGCAAGTTTTCCTTTTAGTTTATGCTTTTGGAAACAAAGTCAATTCCTTTGTCTGCCTTAACATATATCCTCTTCAGGTGTGAGACAGATTCCTAACTGAATGGAGAGAAGATTTTTTTTTTAAAAATGGGAAAATTTGTAATAAAATAAATATCTTATTGCTGTCTAGTTATGTAAATTTTGTCTTGCTCCAGTAGTAACGTGTGTTCATTTGTAATAGTTTATTGTTCATCGTCATGTGGTCATTGTCTCATGCTTATGGGGACCTCTACTGAGGGGTAGCTCTGCTTGTAAGTAATTTTGTTGATGTCCCCACCTATTGAGGGGTAGAACTGTTTATAAGTAATTTTGTTGATGTGCTGAATAAAAACTGGTTTCCAGGAACAAGGTGCTGGCAGGTTTGGTGTCTGATGAAGGCTCCAGTCTCTTCTTGCAAGATGGCACCTTTATTACTACATCCTTTGAAGGAGAGGAACTCTGTTTTTCACATGTCAAAAGAATGGAAGAGCAAGAGATTGCCGGCCTACTCCCACAAGCCCTTTTTATAGAGACATAAATCCACTCATGAGGGCAGAGCCCTCATAACCTAACACCTCCCCAAAGGCCCTGCCACCCAACACTGTTGGGTTGGGGATTTAGTAGCCAACACATGAATTTTAAGGGACACTGTCAGACCATAGCACCTAATACATTTTATCATCTGAACGAGTCCTGTTCTCGGTAATAATGTCAAATGAGTCTACGTGCTCTTTCAAATGACCTTTCAACTAGCTGAAGCCCAACATTATATCCTGTGTCCTTTAAGCCTTGTCTTCTCCTGATTAAACATCTAAGCTGCTAATACTGACCTCTGTGTGACAAAAAAACTTTTTAATCCTCTCGAAAACACTTTCTTTGGAAATTCTTGGTTTAAAATATTCACTCAGAATTACAGTGAGTAGTTGGTCTAAAGAAAGACACATTTATGAATTCAGTCTACAACTACACTGTGCTGTTGATTTGTATCAAGTTTGTGGTTAGTTAAAATCTCTACCATTAATATAGGTAAGCTTCCACTTACCTATATTAATACGTTTAAAATTTTGAACTTAACTGTGAGATATTTTCATTGATCTCTTTTAGCTAATTAGTTTGTAAGTTTTCTGAGGGTCAGTGTTGTTTATTTCATTGTAGAACTTAGCACTGTGGTAATATTAAAAATGACTTGAAAGAGAAATGCCTGTATTGTTTATACCTCGCCCTCTTGTTCCTAATTTGTGATAAACACCTGGGCAGCTGAACAGATTGTTCCCGGGTGAAATTTTACTTTATTGTTGCTGAACACAGAACTAGAACATTTGGCACCCATCAAATGAGCAAACCCTTTGTCTCTTCCACAATCTAGAGGAACACATGGAGAATCAATGAACGCTCACTCCCCTTCCCTGGCTGTGTGGATTCCATCCTGTACCCTCCTGCCTTGGCTGAACTCACTGGTGCGGGAACTGCTCTTCAAGCTCAGAACACACACGTTGTCTGTTTCCTCCTGACTGAATTATTGGCCAGTGCCTGTTCCTGCTCTACTCCTACCCGTGAAAAGAGAGAGCATACATGCACATTTGCACAGCACAGATTTCTCCAGTAGGATACTTAGTCTGTTTGATGCTGCTGTAACAGAATGCCACAGGCTGGGTAATTACACAGAGTAGAACTCTATTTTCTTGTAGTTCTAAGACCTGGAAAGCCCCCAAATCAAAGAGCTGGTAGGTTCACTGTCTAGGTGGGGGTCTGGTCTCTGCTTCCAAGATGGTGCCTTGAACACTGCATTCCCCAGAGAGGAGCAATGCCGTGTCCTCATGTGGCAGCAGCGGGAGGGCGAACTCCTTCCATCATCATTTTGTTGTTGTTGGGATCTCATGCTATTGCCCAGGCTAAAATGCAGTGGCATACTCCCAGCTCGCTGCAGCCTGACCTCCTGGGCTCAGACAATCCTTCCACCTCAGCACCCCGAGTAGCTGGGACTACAGACATGATACCACAGCTGGCTATGTTTTTACATTTTTTTGTAGAGATGAGGTCTCACTATGTTGCTGAGCCTGGTCTCAAACTCCTGGGCCCCGATGATTCTCCCACCTAGGCTTCCCAAAGTGATGGAATTACAGGCATGAATAACTACATCTATCCCATTGGGCCTTTTTTTTTTTTTTTTCTCTTTTTGAGAGGTAGTCTCTAGCAAGTAGGCTGGAGTGCAGTGGCATGCTCACAGCTACCACAACCTAGACCTGCAGGGCTCAGATGATTCTTCTGCCTCAGCCTTCCCAGCAGCTGGAACTACAGGCACATGTCACCATGCCTGGCTAATTTTTTTATTTATTGTAGAGACAAGGTCTAGTCA
>NW_006960373.1:3794-4849 GCF_000164805.1 Carlito syrichta
AGCCTTCCTCCCCTGTATCCCCACCTCTTCCTGGTTTCCCTCTTACACTTCCCAGCTCTCAGTTTAAAGGTGATTCTCTGAAGCAGCCTTTCTGACCTCCCACATCCCTCCGGTGAAATGTCCTTCTCAGTGCTTCCTGGGGCCCCGTGTGCCCCATCATAGCACATGACACTGTGTATCAACAGGTGTCCTTTCAATAGACCCTACCTCTGCTCATGGCTAAATCTCAGGGCCTAGCACAAGATATAGTTCCTAATTATTACCTGAATGAATGACTCGATGGTTGCTATTTAGGATGGAGAGAGAGCCCGTGTAGGAGAGGGAAGAAGGTGAGACTTGTCTTCAAACTGGTGAAGTCTTGCACTCAGTCAGAAGGCAGAACTGATCAGCTAGGTGGGCTTAATTAGAAATGCTATCATAATCAGAGCTAAACGAACCCATAACAGGTTAGACGAGGGAAGAGAAAGTCTTCCATTACAGGAATTTTTAGAGTGTAGCCCAGAAATGGGTGACATCAAGTGTGTGTTTGATGTTTTCTGATGCCAGAAATACAGAGATGATTGATCAGTAAAATCCACTAGAAAGGGCATGAAAGTTTTTTCCCCCATTTTTTTCTTTTTTAATTACAAAAGTGATACTAGTTCATAGTGGAGAGTTTTCTAAATATATGGCATTAAAAAGAGAAAAATAATCCTATCAACAAGAAAACTAAAATCTTGGTCCATTTCTTTCTTATCTTTTTAAATGGATGTAGTTACTCTTGAAATATAACAATTTAAATTTATTTTGATATTTTACTCAAGAGGATATAAATCTCTCTTCATTATTCTAAGTTAATTTTATTTTTGGTGAAGATTACTGTTTAAAAGAAACATAATACTCCCTGTCTTTGGATTTGGGGCTGGTATCTATTTTTTCCTCAATGTAACTAATTCTGAGATGAACAAAATAAATAGATTTCTAATAACTTGCAAGTGATATCATATGAATAACACTAACAAGAATGTTGCTTGTAGTTCATAATTAGCCAACACAAGGTCTAAAAAATTACTTTT
>NW_006960374.1:0-498 GCF_000164805.1 Carlito syrichta
CGAGAGGGTGTGGTGAAAAGGGAACACTTCTACACTGCTGGTGGGAGTGTAAACTAGTGCAACCTTTGTGGAAAGCAGTGTGGCGATTCCTAAAAACTCTAAAAATTGACCTTCCATATGACCCTGCAATCCCCCTACTGGAAATATACCCTGAAGAACACAAATCACTCTATAAAAAAGATTCCTGCACACGTATGTTTATCGCAGCATTGTTCACAATAGCAAGAACCTGGAAACAACCATGCTGCCCGTCAAAAGAGGACTGGATTAAAAAAATGTGGTACATATACACGATGGAATAGTACGCAGCCATAAAAAAGAACAAAATTGTAAATTTCGCAGCAACCTGGATGGAACTAAAGTCTATAATACTGAGTGACCTCTCACAGAAACAAAGATCCGAGTATCACATGTTCTCACTCATATAATGGACCTTGAACATCCAATGTAATACTATAAGAAAATGACTGACGGTACTGGGAAACTATGGGGGGAAGG
>NW_006960375.1:0-683 GCF_000164805.1 Carlito syrichta
CAACTTAGAAGGGACAAGGCCATATAGAACAATTCTGCTGTGCAACTTTCCATCAGGTGTATAGAGATTTGCTTATAAGTTTTACTGCCATGTATGCACACCGGTCACTAATCACATGCCAATATCATAGGTATAACTGATATCCTCTGTGAGAGGTGATCTTCTGGGTGGGGCTTCACAGGCCTCAGCCATGTAGCTATAGATGTCTCCCAACATTTCCCCCTTTTTTATGAAAAATATACGTTAAACATCTTGGCTTCTGTCTTAGGTTGTTCTCACTTCACCGTAGTTGTTACCCGTCATTGGCTGGTCCTCCCTCCAGGTGGAGGATGCCTTTCTTCGGTTCATACCAGGTGGCTGGAATCTTACCCGTCACTGAATACCAAGAGTGTAAAGACTTGACAGGACATAGGGAGAGTGAAGAATGGTGAGCAGATGACACAGATGACATAAAATATTAGCCTTTATGACATAAGTGACCAGCTGATAGATGACATTTTTTTTTGTTTTATTACTAAGAACTCCCAAATGAATATTATCAGAGTTACGTTGAACTGCTTTCCTTAAACATTGAATGATGACTGGAATGATAAACAGCAGAAAAAAAACAATCATACCAATAGCAATGAAATTATAGATCAGATTCCAAACAGAATTGGAAGCCACAAACTGAGAAGGGAAGA